>NC_086318.1:324435211-324735211 GCF_036172605.1 Pelobates fuscus | reverse complement strand
AGCATTTCTGTTCTAATCATGTTCAAATCTCAAATTTTCAGAACAAGGTAGAGAATCATTGTCAGTCATTAAGCATGTACAGTGCTAACTAATTAATCACAGTAAACAGTTTTTGACTAGCTCAGAATTAATAAGAAAAAGTATACTAAGTAGTTGGTTTAAATAAAAATTATAAAGCTGTAAAATTGTTAATAATTATTTATTTCTTACCCACAAAAACTGGGTTTTATTCATTAAATTAGACACTGTAGTGAATTGAAAATGGTAAAGTAAAATTTAGGCAAGAATAGCCAATCTATGATTATAGAATTAGAGAAAATTTTTGTTCTCTATTTGTGTCCTAAATTTTAAAATTTAGTTCAATTCACTACAATTAAGACTTTAGTGGATATTTAAAAGTTTATTATTATATTAAAATATTATTATAACTAATAATTGCCATAATAATTACAAATGTGACTTTTGATTCTAATAGGACATTGTAACAGTAAAATCTAGTTAAAAGCTGTTAATTTAATTTTTGATTAAAATGTTTCAACATGCAGCACCAATAAATAGATTAATATTACTTTAAGAAGATATTACGCTGTTGTAAAATGTTAATATAAAAGATGCTTTAGAGCGTATATAGTATGTAGACTATGCATATAGCCCAGCACTAAATCTGTTGAGAGAATATTTGGATTTAGTGCCATATGCAATCTATGTGATATATTTTTAAAATAATGCTGGATCATAGAACAGAAACTGCCTTTGAGGCTGATCTCCAGTAAGTTGGTCCGTATGACAACCCATAACAAATATTATTATACCTTGGAAACGGTTGGGCTTTAGGCATGCTAGAGTCATGGGGACACCTTTGCTAGTGCAAGCAATGAGCACAAGAAATCAGGAGATCAATGAGACCAATTTTAAGGCAGCATATTATTTTCAGGCAGAATCTAAAAATTACATTCATGGACCTCAATTTAATATTGTTGGATATGGGTTTGAAACAATCTAAAATTTTAAATTAAACTTCTGATATATTTTTAGGTTATTTTTTTTTGTATTGTAATATGTTGAAAAAGTATTTTAAGGTTACCCAAAAATATTAAACTATTTAGGAAGTTAATCCAACAATATTAATTTGAGGCAAAGGTTGGATGTTTTGAAACACTTAAAATGTATGTTCTAACATCCTATTAAATATTAAAGCTAATTCTAAATGTTAGTAGGTGCTGCTAATGAGAACCAAGACTTTTCATCCAAATTATTATGGGTCTATCACAGTTGTTGTGGACTACACTCCAGATGTTGTAGACTACACCTATTCTGAATCTTTCCTAGAATTATGGTAAATAGAAGCAATATGTGAGAGGAAGTTCACAACATTTGGAGTGCAAAAGATTGCCTATTACTGGTCTGTGATTATGGTGGAATCATTTGGAAAAGCACAAACAGCTTCTCTACAAAATGCTCAACCAATCAGCGATACATGCCTTGTGTATACCCATGCATTAGCTATCATTAGATGTTTAGAGAATAATTGCTTAGTGATGTTACATTTCAGCTACCCTGTAAGCAGCATATATCATTTAATTTGTTGGATCATGGCAAAATTGTTGTTTTCACTTGTCCTTATAACCTGTAGACCTAAAAATCCTATATTTTGATTTTTTATATGGTGAGAGAGAAGCCTCTTGAAGACTTTGAAGTGATCCAGGGGCTATGTTAATATTACATTCATTAAATTGTCAATCTGGGTCGGGAATGACGGAGTGCGGCGGGACGTAAGCGTACGCACGCACCAGGAGGTGGAGCTCAATGGGGGTATCGGAGGAAGGAGCAGCCACGAGGAAATGGCGTTTGTGCTGAGCCCGTGTTGAGCCTGTCGGGGAACTGAGAAGCAGCGCTGCCTGGTATCTGTTCGGAGAAATGCGGACACATAACTACAAGGAGAGGAAGAATTGGGGTATATACTAATTATGGCAACCAATGTTATGTGGATTTATAACCGGACAGCCAGACGTATACCGGAGCGGTAGCTGGTAAAAAAGTGCAGCGATTTTTATGTGGCTTATTATGTGGCTCGGTTCACTTTGCAACGTGGCCGATACCATTTAATGATATAACTTTCGGAATCTGGAACTGCAAATATAGATCAAATCCAGTAACCTTTTTTTTTGGTTTGTTTTTGGTTTGTTTTTGGTTTGTTCCCTTTTTTTGGTACTAACAACTTATTAGAGAACAGCAATATATAAGCAAATATATGTGGCTTAATAAAGTGGTTTAACAGAATGGAAAGGTTATGACCACAAGATTTGATGGCTAACTGTCTGAGAAACAGATGAGGAGAAATCTAACAGCTTACAGCTTAACTCTCACTTGGTAAATAATTTACTACTTTGGTGCTATTTTTGGTGCTCCAGTTTGGTTTGTCCTTGTTAAGGTGGCACATACCACTTAAAAAATATATATATGTTGGAACTGTAAGATCATAGATGTGAATTTTATAACGTTTGATTTCCCTGACCGACATCACTTGTATCTTTGGACCTTTAATTGGATCCCTAATTGGATCATTGGATCAATAGACTTCTTGCAAAACGTGGAGATAAGAGGATCAAGAAATTGGGGGGAGAAAAAAAACAGCATAAAGGTCATAAAGGTCAAAGACCAATAAAGCCAAGACCAGAGACATTGAATACAAAGACAGATTGTTTTCAAGACAAGATAAAGAAAAGAAGCTGGTGAGAAAGTGAAAGTGGAAAGGATAAGGGCCCCTTGACACAATAGTAAACAAAGATGGCGATGCCAAAGATCTCAAAAAAAACCAAGGAGGTCAAAAAAGATAACAAAAATGAAAAAGTGGCTTCTAACTTTTTTTCACCACATAATAAACAGAATGAGGAACTATCCTTTCTGGATGAATCAACATTTGAAGATAAAAGAGTTTCAATAACCAATTTTCAAGATTTTATAAAAACAAGCCTGGATAATCAAACTGAAATTTTCAAAAAAGAATTAGAAAATAGCACAGCTCAAATGACAAGGCAAATGGAAGAAATTAACAGAAAAATAGTAAAAGTGGAAGAATTTCAAGAACAAATAACTAACCATTATAATCTAATCACAGAAGAACAAACCAAAATAAAGGTGGAAATAAACAGTTTAGAAGATCGAGTAAATATGATGGAAGAGAGATTGAGAGCTAAAAATATACGGATAAAAAATATTCCAGAAGATATCTCTCACGATAAAATCAAGGACTATTTGAACGGGATGTTTGCAGCACTAAACTTACAAACTCAAGTTTCGGCAGTGTGTATGGAAAACATATACAGAATTAAGAAGCCACAGGGAATCCAGAATGCTTATCCTAGAGACACGATGGTTACTCTCCACTCCCTGATTGTCAAGCAGCAAATAATAAATGCAATAAGAAATAAAAAATTCTCAGAAGAGGATAAATTTAAAGATATCCAAATTTATCAAGATCTACCCAGAGCAGTAAGAATGGAGAGAAAAAGATATTTTGAAAAATTAAAACCACTGAAAGAAAGAAACATCGGATATCGATGGGGACCAGGAAAGGCCATTACAATAAATTGGAACGATACAAGGAAAGTCCTTCTGAACCCAAAAGAATTAGAAGATTGGACAGCTCAACAATTTAAATGATGAGGAGAGAAAACGCAAGAACTTTGGCAAAAAGGGGAAGAGGAGGGGAGAAAGAGATAAGAGATGGGAGAGAGGAAGGACTTTTTTTTTTTTTTTTTTTTTTCTTTCTTTTCCTCTCCCCCGACAAGAGTGTTGAATATGAAATTGTGTATGGGACATATTATCCCATGGATAAATTAATAGGAGATTATTAATGTACATATAATAGATGAATGATGGGATATAATTTAAAAGGAATTTTTTGGGAATAACAGTATAAATCACTAATGGAGGGGGGAGATGCATTTCAGGACTAAGGGAAGGGGTTTTGTACAGGGGGTATCACAAAAATCAGAAGGATAAAATGATATTGTATATACGGAGGGGTGCGAATTTGAGTGTGATACTTTGATAAGGGATACACAAAGAGATAAATTAATAAGAGTTTGGTTAAATATAACTACACAATAGATAGAGTTTGGTATAGGGGATAGAAATGAATGAATTTTTGTTTACGGATAAAATAGGAGAGGAAATTTTTATAAGTATAAGAGGTAACAAGGTATTCAAATATTAAGATTTACAGTATATTTTCACTAATGGAGTGGGAAGATGCATTCCGGGATTAAGGGAAGATGTTTGCACAGGAGATATCATAAATAATCTGAAGGTTATAATGATACTGTATAACACGGAGGGGTGTTTGTTCGTGATATTTTGATATGGGATACATAAAAAAAATAGATAAATTAGTAAGAGATTTGTTTAAATATAATAGAGAATAGATGGAGTGCTGTGCAGGGGATATAAATGAACACGAGAATAAAAAATTTCGTATGGATAAGGTGAATTAAGGGACTAAGGGTAAAACAATACGAACACTTAAATACCAAGGGAAAATATACAGTTTTCGCTGAAAGTCCTGTGAGAAGAATCAGTGATTTATGGAAGAGTATAAATAATTAGTATGGGGGGGGGGTAATGAGAGGTAAGGGTTTTTTTGGTTTTTTTTTTTTTTTTTTTTTTTTTTTTTTCTTTTTTTTCTTTCCCCTCTCTTCCTCCTTCTCTCTCTGCCCAGTATGAGGGACAGACAGAGGGAAGGAGAAAGATTGGCTGCTCTGCTCGGATTCCTCCTGTGTAGCTACCACTTTAAGGTCAGAGATAGACCTTAGCCCTAGACATAAGATATTGTCAAGGCTTACAGGTTGAAGAGATGATTAATTTCTATTATCTCTTGAAACAACAAGTAAGAATGTTTGGGAATGGGCTACTCTGTACTATGAGAGCTCAGACGTGTGTGAATGAAATGGGAGAGAGGGCAGCAGGAATAGATGTTACAGGAAAACATAAACCATGAAGTGTATCTCACTAAATGTACAGGGGCTAAATACCCCATATAAAAGAGCTATGATGAGAGGATTGCTAAAAAAAAAAGGAATAGATCTAGCGATGGTGCAAGAGACACATTGGATACGGGAAGATAGGACTAGATGGAACGATGAAGGATATGAGATAATCTCTCAAGCAGCCTTGAGTAAGAAAAAGAAAAGAGGAGTGGTCATAATCCTTTCAAAAAGAATAAATAGAGAAATTATATATGAGGATATAGATATAGAAGGACGGTACCAGATAGTAATATGTAAGTTGGAGGAGAAAGTTTACACTTTGGTAAATGTATACCTCCCAAACGTACTACCCACTAAATGTTTTAAAGAGATTATGGAAAAGGTAGAAAGGGTCAAGATAGGATTATTAGTTATTGCAGGAGATTTCAACTGTGTGGTGGATACAGCTTTGGATAAAAAAACAAAAAATAATAAACCCATAACTAAATATTTGATAAATCAAGCAAGGAACTTGAGAAACTCACTTTTAGAAAATAATTTATTGGATATATGGAGAGTATATAACACAGAGGGAAGAGAATATACACATTTCTCAAGGGTACACTCTTCACTTTCCAGAATTGATCTTCTGTTGGGGGAAGCCAATTTAGTGGAACAAATAAAAAGCATATATATAGAAGAGAATCTCTGGTCAGATCATAGCTATATAATTTTTTCTATAACTGACGTTAAAAAGTACAGATCTGACCGACTAAAGAGAATTTGAAGGCAGGTGGCCACCCACAGCAAGTCTCATTGAATGGAGAAAGCAGCTGTGGATATGCCGATGCCACCCAGGGCCCCAAACTCGACAAGGAACCGCAACAGCAACTTGAGGCCTAGCGGCGGCACTGGGGAAGGACGGCCGCCTTCCCGCCGGATGCCGACCGCAGCAAGCGAAGGCAACGCACTCACCCCCCCCCCTTTGGACCGATGGGGGACATCTCGGTCCCCGCCAAACGGAGCGCTCCTGACCCGGCGCCAAGCTCCAGGCACATCGACCCCCCACCATAAAGCGGAGAAGGGGGCTGCCAAGATGGCGGATCATCTCGACACGAAAGTGTCAGACAAGCAACGCACGCACCGTACAAGCACAGAAGCCGATGACCGCACCAAAGACTCCATTGCAATCATCTTCGACTGCTTCTGGGCCAAACTAGAGGCTCTCATGCCGCCTGAAGCACCACGTCAAAGAATCCCCGCGGGGGTCAGAGATGGAAGCGAACGGAGGTCTAGGGATACCCGCCAGGGCAACCCCAAGTCCCAAGCCCCGAATTGTCCAGCTCAGAGCACCCCCAGACAGAGAGCAAATGGGGGCAAACCCCAGAGGTGCCGGCCACAATGGTGGAGAACAGCACGCCGACACCACAAGCGACTGACGAAAGCTCCACACACCACCCCGAAAGGGGCGACCCTGGGCCATTCACGTTCCCAGGCTCGAGGCCTACGAACACCAACCTTCTCACGGCTTCGGAGCAAGGGAGGATTCCCACCCCCAGGACGCCGAACCTCTACCCAGCCGAATCAGACCTTAGGCGTGAGACCCAAATCCAGCAAGTGCCCGACACTCAAAGGATGCCGAACACGCAACAGCAGCAATGGAGGAGTCTCTGCAGCATCCATGATCCGCGACGCCAAGGCCCCATGGGACTTATCGGTATGTGCCTTGCCAGTGCCGACTGCAGGTGTAGGCTGACTTTCGTTAACTCTCACTGCCGCACGGCGGTCTGGACTGCTGTCACGCCACCACAACTATGCAGTCATAGAGGACAATGTCCCGCAATATTTTCAAACCTGACCTCCCTGAGGCAGACAAATTATGTTAATGTTATCATATGTTTTTTACCATGCAAAATAGCCTGAATATTAATCGCATGCCAAATACTTGTTCAACTATGTCGTCCACCTAATGCGACCTTAAATGTTTAAACATAATAACTGAACTCTCATGGTTGTTAAGATTAGGAGACTCTAGATCAAAAATATGCCATGATTAGGCCATGTAACTCACTGCATAGGACCTACTTAACGTTCAGACTAATGACTAGCAAAACCAGGCATATACGCAGAGCGCCTAGACTCAGCAAACCTTATTACACAACAACTATATAGTCACCTTAGAAGCAAAGTTTATCTTGTTTAACCACAAATCTGGCTAGTTGTTTACTATGTTAACCAGAATAATAGATGAACATAGCCTGTGACCTCTCAGACGCACCTAACCTATAAATCAATAGGGGTCACTACTCGTAGACTACATTACGCAACATTCTATAACACATACCTTAACAACTAGTAGATTGTACCTAGCCTGTGGAAATCTTACTAAACCTAACCTTAAGCGTTTAACTAATCATCTACTAACAAAAAAAAAATGTGCAGACTTCACAATGCTACTTCACTGTATCATCCTGTACCAAATATTGCCTGTTTATGCTGTTGTGGCATACCTGAGCAGCATGTATTTTTCGCTTGCACTACAAAAATAAAGAATTTAAAAAAAAAAAAAAAGTACAGATCTAAGACGACCTGGCGTTTAGACGACAGTATTTTGAAGAATAGTAAAGATCAGTTACAAATTAGAGAACTGATTCAACTGTACTTTAGTGAGAATATCTCAGAAGAACTCCCGATAACCACTATTTGGTGCGCATTTAAAGCAGTGGTACGGGGGTATTTGATTAAACTTAAGAAAAGGATTCAAAGAGATAGAGGTCTGACCAGAGAAAAACTATATATAGAGTACTATAAGTTGGCCAGAAGTAACAAAAGATCTTTAAGTAATGAATCTTTCAAGCAACTCTCTGAGATTAAAATGAAAATAGAAAAAATGGAGAAAGAAAGAATAGAGAAAAATCTGGAGAGGATGAAATCCAATTTTTATTACGACAATAATAAGATTAATAAGTGGTTAACAAAAAAACTTAAAAATACAAAAAATGGGAAAAATAGGATTAGTTGTATTAGAACCGAATCAGGAATCTGTAGAAAACCAGAAACAATAGCTAAGGCGTTTCAAAAATACTATGAAAAGTTGTATAATTTACCAAATCAATCAAAAGAAGCAGCTATAAACGATTATCTGAGGGAGATTAGGTTCCCGAGGATTTCGGAAGAACAGAAAATAATGCTAAATGCCCCTCTACAAATTGTGGAATTTACAGGTGCAATTAAAAAACTTGTGAACTATAAGACTCCGGGCCCAGATGGTCTGACTAATAGATTTTACAAGGTCTATGGAGATATATTGGCAGATTACTTGACTAGAACATATAATGAAATCTCTCTGAAAGGTACAGGCCCTAGAGAATTATTACAAGCAAATATAATCCCTATCCACAAAAAAGATAAGGATCCGCAAGATCTAAAGAATTATCGCCCGATATCACTTATCAACGTCGATTCAAAGTTATTTTCATCTATATTGGCAGATAGGTTGAAAAGGATAATTATGGAATTGGTAGACAGAGATCAGATAGGGTTTGTCCCAACCAGACAAGCTAGCACTAATATTAGAAGAATGATTAATGTTCTGGATTGGAGTGATAGAATGCGAATTCCCCTCCTGACCCTGTCATTGGATGCAGAAAAGGCCTTTGACAGGGTCGGGTGGGGATATATGATGGGAGTACTGAGGGCAATGGGCATAGATGGATGGATGCTGTCGGCAATAGGCTCTATTTATCAAAATCCTATGGCGAGGGTAGTGGGCATGGATTTATGTTCAGACTGGTTTCCATTGAAAAATGGCACACGGCAAGGGTGTCCACTCTCACCCATTTTATACATTCTCTCAATGGAACCCTTTGCAATCAGAATAAGAGAGAACCCGGATATCCGGGGAGTACCAACTACGGATAGAGAACTAAAAATAAGTATGTACGCTGATGATACCATTTTGACTCTAATAGACCCAATTAAATCAATTGATAATTTGATAAAAGAAATAGAAATGTTTAGTATTATCTCAAATTATAAAATAAACTCAGATAAAACGATTGTCTTATTTAAAAACTGTAGCAAAGAGTGGAAAAGTGAATTTTTGAAAACTTATAGCTTTGTGGATGCGAAGGGGAGTTTTGAATATCTTGGGGTAACAATATCGGAGAATTTGGATAAAATGGTGGAGATCAACTTTACTAGGCTTTTGAAATCCACTGGGATATCGTTAAAAAAATGGAACCCCTTGTTTCTGAGTTGGTTAGGAAGGATAAAAGTAATTAATGCGTACATAGTGCCTAGATGGACATACTTTTTTAGAATGGTTCCGTTAAAAATTCCTCTACCATGGCTGGAGATAACACAGAGGCTAATTAAAAACTTTATTTGGAAGGGGAAAAAACCACGGATTGGATTAGTTCAATTAACAAATAATACAGAGCAGGGAGGGGTAAACTTCCCGAACATAATAAGCCATTACGAGGCCTCTATTATATTCCACACTCAGTTATTAAATAAAAAAGATTCTGAAAAAACGGGCTGGTTTCGCTTAGAGACCCGAGCCCTAAATGGTAAAGAACTGACTAGGTACATCTGGCAACCCAAAAAAAATTGAAAAAGAAGTCAGCAGTGTAATTCTAGACTATTTGTTGAATGAATGGAATAAGATTAGAAAAAAATTAAATATCCTGGGAAGCATTTTTGGGTTTATGAGAATAGAAATATTAGAAGCCCTATTGCCAGACTTAAAATTAGACTCTTGGAAGGATAGGAAAATTGAAACTTTGGACGATATAATAATAGGAGATAGAATCAAAGATTTTGTAACTCTGTCTGGGGAATTTGGTCTTCTTCAGGATGAGGCTTTTCGATATTTAAGAATAAAATCCTTTTTGGATAAATCACTTGCTAAGAGTAATATAAACAGTAGTATCCTCATAAAACAGATCTTTGGAAATAATAGTACTCGAAAAAACATGGCAAAATGCTACGCCCTTATAAGAGCGACCCCCAAAAATATAAGGTCTAAACAAATAAAAAGTTGGGAAAAAGAATGCAATATAAAAATAGACCCAACAAAGTGGGGGGATATGTTGATACAGTTAAAAAGAAATGTTCACAACGATATATTGTTTGAGACTCAGTATAAAGTTTGCTATCGTTGGTATTTAGTGCCAATGAGACTAAACAGAATTGATCACAATGAATCTAAAATATGTTGGAGATGTGGAAGCAATTTGGGAAGTTTTGTCCATATTTGGTGGAGTTGTGGATTAATTAGGAGATTATGGGACGAGGTTTTTAGAAAATTGTATGTTTGGGACAAAATTCTTATAGAACAATCTTCAGTAAGGGCCCTCTTACACCTCCAATGGCCAGAGTTATTAAAATACCAACAATTTCTGGTCTGCCATTCTTTTATGGCATTAAAGATATTGATAGCTAGGGGGTGGAAGAGCTCCGTGACAATTGAGTTCAAACACTGGGAGAAACAATTAAAACTTCAGATTAATAACGAGATAGGGCTTTTTAAGAGGAAGGATAGTGTACAGAAATATGAAATGGGGAAAAAGTGCTTAAAACTCTTAGAAACTAATGTGCAACAATAGTAATCTTTTGTGATGTATACACAGAAATGTTTAATAGATAAAAATGACTTTGTATGTTTAAATTCTATTGTAACTTGCTGCCTACTCCCACAAATGTAAGAATGCATGAGGTATGATGTATGAATGAACTGTGAAATATGTTTTAATGATTTAGTTTGGAGGACTGGATGTCTACTAATATTGTCGAAACTGTCTACATGTTTATATGAAATAATGTTTTGATATGATGAGAAAATTTTTTAAAATCAAATAAAGATATATTTGCAAAAAAAAAAAAAAAATTGTCAATCTGAAACAATCCACTGATGGCATACTATATTGTAAAATGTCCACCCAATATCTTGAAATCCACCAACTTAAAGAAAAAGTAGTGAATAATTTATTATGTAATTAATGCACTTTTAGTAATAGGGTCTTAAACACACTGGTGCCATATGAAGAGATATTAAAAACTTAAACTTTCAATTTTGGTGAAGCTTAGTTTCAAAGTTGGAAATGCTATTTACAAAATGCTATACATTTGAGTTCATTTGAGAGGTATGAGTGGGTGGATACATAAGTGCTGAAAATTTCTGGCAAAGCGATTCTTAATATGACACAAATTGCTCGAAGCACTTGCAATTTGGATACATTTGCTCACCTAACAAAAATACATTATAAATACAGTAAGCATCCATTGCCTTTAGGCATCACTAGATTCAGGTACAATTTTTTTTTGCTAATCTTTTACATATAATGAACAGTATTATGCGTGTATGAAATTTTTCCACTTTTTTTAAGAACGTTCATATTTGTCAAGAATCCTAAAAGAAGAAGAAATATTATACCAGGAAATGTTTAAACCTCGGTTAAGTTTTGTTGATGTAATATACAAAGTTGCAGGAAATACTAATATATTTTCCGTTTTAAACTTTTTTTATAACATAAATTAGTACCATTTATCAAACAGAATAAGTACATAAACAATATGTACAATACAATAACCATGTAACCATTTGAAAATATAAATGCATGCTAAAACAGTCATATACAATGTATATAGGTCACTGAGCTTATATTATTATCCAGTGTCTCTTTTATCACAATCGTGTTGTAGTCTTCAGTATGGATGTTGAAATTGACCAACTTGTTATATGCTACATTATGTTTATGTTTAGCTAAAACGATCTGTTGTTATGCTTTTGATTATAAATTAAAATATAGTATTAAATGGTCAATCTTTTCATAATATTTTTCTTAATGCCAAACATGAAAATGTGTTCCTAATGTATTAAACTTATGAAATTGCTTAATGTATCAACTAATTGTAGTTTTAGACTCTTCAGAAAATGCTATTAAATTAGGAAAATATTAAAAGTTTAGCCAAGGTTTAGTGAGCTACTAAATGTTTGATGGATGGATTATACGCAATGTCTGTGATGTATTTGACTTTAATTGGCACATCATTTATTTAAATGCTGGATTTTGTTTAAATTAGGACATTACTTGCTCATTGTCATTTACATAAGCTCTGCAAGTTAATGAATTTTATTTTAAAATAGTGCCGCATAAGCCTATAGGTATTGCTTTGATATATTTATTTAATCTATTCAAATGTTAAATCTGCAAAATCATAGTAACAACTGGAGTAAAGTTACTTATCTGATAAACATAAATTCAAGTTATACAGTTATTAGTAAATCTAAATGTCTTACAATAAACTAAGCTCATAAAATAATGAACATAAATGTTTTGGAATAACGAGTTTGCATCCTTTGGAAAATACTTCTCTTTTGAGTTTGCCATATACTATTTAAGTAGCATTAGCTAAATGCTATTTTTATGCAATATTGCATAAATAACATGTGCTAAATCAGTGTGTGCATTGGTTTGTATACCATTTTATCCAGTAAGTTAACAGCATAGGGCAGGTCACTATTATAATGGTTATCAGTTGATTTTCAGTGTTATTGAAGGTAATACTTAGCAGCAGTACAGACTGCAATTCTGGAATACCAACTGGGACATCTGACAAAAATTACTCCCATTTACTCCCATTTTTGGGATGATACGTTTATACTAAAACTCACATGCAAATTACTTTGTTGAATTAAATTATATTGGTTCAACATAAAATTTTACTTATATTCACCTTATCAAATGTCAAATAAGTAGTATAACAAGTTAAATAGAAGAAACAAAATAACATAAGAATAATGGTTACAGATCCTTCAATAGAAAAAAATCATTGGAAAGAATAATGTTGCATTTTTAGTATTTTCTGTGCAAAATGCAAGTGATTGATGATTGTACAATGAATTGATGTGTGATGAGTCCATATTTGGTCTTTGATTATTCTAAAATTCACAACAATCCATATTTATATCAGACAAGCTGTTGGTTCTAAACTCTTAGGTCATGGGTACACAAATAGTAGAGCCCTTGTTTTCAGACTGCAACCTTTAGGATGGTATGCCATTCTAAAGGCTGGCAGAACACTGTGGCAGTTGTAGTTCTCCAACATATAAGGTTCTGCAATTTGCCTAGCTCTTCTTAAATGTCAACTTCAATGGGATGAGTGTAGAGAGTTCGAGTAAAATATCAATGCTTTTCTGCAAGTGCCATTAGCAATTACTATACAGATAAAATAGCAAGTGTTTGAGAACATGACAAAGAGACTCAAGGAGAATAAATCAGTGCAAGCAGGCAAACGGGAGCAAGAGAATACTGGTAGTAATCAACTTTTAGCATTTGATAGTAGTTGGAGGCAGGTGTTTAAATACTCTTGATGATTTAATAATTAGGAACATGTGTTGGTGATTAGCGCAATCCATCAACACTGAAAATAGCCAAATAATCTGATCTGATGCATTAACAGCAATGACTCCTAAATTGTCCAGAAGTCCTCTAAAGAAAACATTTACAGAATCAGTCATTCAACACATACATATATACAACACATACACATGCAAAAATCAACATATAAAACAATTATCTTTTCAGCTACTGACATTATTATATTATGTTCACAATTAAGCAGCAGATGGGATTTCACATAACATAAAACCATTAAAATGTGAATTGTTAGCAATTCAAGTAATTCAAAGTGATTTTCAATTTTTAGGTCAAAATAGCTGACATAACAAATACTGACACATACTGACATAACTGACACAAAACATACTTGAAAGACAATTTAAGGTGATTTGTCCTAAAATGTTAAATTATTTATTTCCATGTATTTATTATATATGTATTTCAATATATACTTGATTTAATTATATATTCCTTTTTTAGGGGTAATAGCTGTCAGAGCAGTCCAAGGAACATTTTACAGGGAGGCAAAGCACTATGAGTCACAATTTAATTCAAATGAACAAGGAACTTAACTATTCCATTGACATCCTCGATAGCTATTCATTTACTAGAAAAAGTAAAAGGAGGTGGGTTAATAGCACTTCTAATGTAATGGTGAAAGCTGGAGAAACAACTCAAGCTAGAGTATATAATCAAGGGAGCAGTGCCTTGAAAATCCTCAGGTATGGCTATATAAGAAACAAAAAAAGGAAAAAGTAGAACTACTATATAGTCTAGTACGTTGGATATTGGCTGGAAATAAAGAAAGATATGCACTTGTGGTGTGTAGAGCAGTTGCGGAACTACCGCAGTCACAGGGGTTGCAGCTGCGACCGAGCAGGTCACTCCATGATGTCCGGCCCCCTTGCGGATCCCTATGACTGGGTGTCCGCCGCAATGTTTTGCCACCCTGGCCGCATGGTAGATCTATCAGGGCTGCACGTTAAGGGGCCCAACGTGTGGCCCATGCTGTTAAGGCTACCTGATGGCAATGAATATCTTTAACAGCACAACCAGGCCCCCTGTGATGAGGTAAGAGTGCAGGGAGGAAGTGACTGCCCATGTCACTACCTCCCATAAACCACTGGGAGCCACGTGGGAGGAAGAGAGGAGGGAGTCAGAGTGGCTGAGCCACCACTGAATCCCAGGGAACTCAACCTTCTGCATCTAAAAGATAGGAAACATGAGGTGTCTTAAACATTTTGCATGTGTGTGTGTGTGTGTGTTTTAGTGTATGTGTCTCTATATGTATGTCTCTGTATGTGTGTGTGTGTGTTTTTGTGTGTGTCTGTATATGTGTGTTTGTGTCTGTCTGTATGTATGTGTGTCTGTGTGTATGTGTCTCTGTGTATGTGTGTGTCTCTATGTATGTGTGTGTGCCTTGTGTATATGTCTGTGTGTGTGTGTCTGTATGTATGTGTGTTTATGTATGTATGTATGTATGTATGTGTGTATGTGTGTGTCTAAATGTCTGTGTCTATGTATGTGTGTCTGTATGCATGTGTGTGTCTGTATGTATGTATGTGTGTCTGTATGTATGGGTCTCTGTATGTATGTGTGTGTTTGTATGCGTGTTTGTATGTATGTGTTTATGTATGTATGTGTGTGTCTACATGTGTATGTCTACATGACAGTGTGTGTGTCATGTGTGTGTCTATGTGTGTGTCTGCATATGTGGGGGCGGGGTCATGTGGGGGGTCGGGCTTAGACATATGGGGGCCCTAGGGCAATTTTCACACCGTAGCCCCGTGGTTTCTAGTTACGCCTCTGGTGTAGACCTATCATAAGCTCTACTTTTATGTGCCTGGGTAGTACAATCCCCACCTGAGCTGTATCTCTTGATCTAATGAGAAGTGGTGAAAATAGATACAAATATAGTGTTGTATTGGTCACAAATGGGGAGGATATTGTTTATAAATATGCGCTCACATTTTATGGAGCACAGAGGTGGCACCTAATATATATATTAACTTAATAGAAAAAGCCAAAAAAAAGCATAAAAACATTTTGTAATTAACTGCATTACTACCAACAACTTCTTTACATATACTTTCTTTTTATTTTAGCTCCTCCAGCATCTTTAAAATGATGATATTCACAATTAAATGGTCAAATAACTAGAATAAGAGTAGATAATAGTTGCCTTTTCTTTCTGGGTGTTTGTCCTCTCTGCCAGTCTGCACTTGGTTTTATTATACTGTAGCAGTATATTTCTCCATGTTTTACTACTGCTTAGGGAAACAATCCTAAGTCCTTAATGAAATGTCCCCATCAATGAAAGATCTATGTCTCATTCACTCCCCTGATACTAGCAGTGTCATATTCATCACTACAGCAACAGTCTGTTTCTGACCTTATCCCACTTCCATATTATTGCCTGTGGATATTGTCTAGCATCTAAGGGAAAAAAAATCTAGAGCAGGAGGACATCGCCAGAAGAGATTTCATTTTTAGCTGAATGTAGCTTTGGCAATTTTATAGGGACAGAAGACATTCACTAACACAATAAAATAGTAATTGAGATTTAAAAAAAAAAAACCTCAAATGGATAAAGTTAACTTAAAAAAGAAATATGGATAAAAAAGTTTCTTTAATTGTGCCTAAAAAAGAAAAACATTCTTTCCTTTTTCTGAAACAGAATTTAAATTGCTTTCTTGATAAAGAAGCTACATTTAAAAATTTCCATAGTATAGGAAATAGATTATACTTACAAAACATATTTGCATTCCATCGATATTAACTGATATCTTTTCTTAATTCTAAATGCTCTGAATGTACAACTTTTATTTTGAAGCAATTCAGTTTCCGCTAAAAAGCCAAAATGCATACATCCAATTAACAGGATCAGGGAGAATTATGGTTAGAATGAGGTTGAGGTTTGAGTTATGGTTAGAATTCCTTTCGATTGACATCTATGATTATGATCAAATTTGTATTTGTTTGTTAAGTTTCTGTATTATTCAGGGGAAATTGTCAAATTCAGATTTTAGTAGTGAAAAAAACTGTAAAATAATACATTACATAATAATCAATATTAAATCAAACATATCTTATTACAAACACCTAGAGGAATGTAACCCACTATGGTTACTATTTATCAAATACCCTAGTCACAGGAATATATAAATATATGTCTCTATAATGCTACAGACTGCAGACTTTAATTATATCACGTGAGGTCAATGTCTGAAAGCTAAGAGATTACATCATCATGTCCCTGAAAAAAACAGACATAAATATATATCTAGGGAACTGGTCAAGAACCAAAAGCTAGTTGTATGCATGAAAGACTGTCGGTAGCTATAATGGAAACATCTCAAAGACTACCTTATAAGTCTCAGAACACAAATAGACTAATATAGTAGGTGAAAAACCAGGCTTATGAGAGCATAGCTACAAAATGCACCAGCATAACTAGAAATTGAACTGCTACAATTGAATCAAAAGTTCAACTTAGATATAATGTATCTTGTGGTCACAGTTTAAAGTTAAAGGCTGAGCTGCTGCAGCACATCCTAACATTGTATCAGCCTCAGACATTAGACTTCACACAGTAGTGTTCTAGACCAGTGAAAGGAGGTGAAAAAGGTAAAATGAAAACGTGCTAATGTGCAGAACCATACTTAGATTGTTGGTTACCTGCACATGTCAACAGAGTGCCCTAGTGAAAATAAAGTGACAGTAAGAAAAGTCACTTTTAGTGATGTCCCAAACGGTTCGCTGGCGAATAGTTCCTGGCGAACATAGCTTGTTCGCGTTCGCCACGGATGGCGAACCTATGTGATGTTCTGTCTGCCCCCTATTCGTCATCATTGAGTAAACTTTGACCCTGTACCTCACAGTCAGCAGACACATTCCAGGCAATCAGCAGCAGACCCTCCCTCCCAGACCCTCCCACCTCCTAGACAGCATACAATTTAGATTAATTCTGAAGCTGCATTCTTTTTTTTTTCTTGTCTTTTTTGTTTATTATACATTATCCTCCATAGCCAGTAACCTGTGTTTATTATACATTATCCCCCCATTGCCAGTAACCTGTGTTTATTATACATTATCCCCCCATAGCCAGTAACCTGTGTTTATTATACATTATCCTCCCCATAGCCAGTAACCTGTGTTTATTATACATTATCCCTCCCATAGCCAGTAACCTGTGTTTATTATACATTATCCCTCCATAGCCAGTAACCTGTGTTTATTATACATTATCCCCCCATAGCCAGTAGCCTGTGTTTATTACACATTATCCCCCATAGTCATTTATCGTTGGACCTAGGCAGCATGATGTCTTAGGCCAGCCCAGAGAGTGAGTGAGTGAGTGAATAATATAATATATATGTTCAGAAACATATTAGTAATATATGTAAATCGGGTTCATGCAAATAGGGTGAAAAGGTATTAAAGAAAAACACACTTATTGCATCAAATTTACAAAGCCAAACTTTTAAAAGCTTTCCTAATTTCTTTCTCGGGATGAGGAATATATCGGTTGTAGACTGAGGATTTCAATCTGCCCAATCTTTTAATAATATGCACTGGAGTGTCAGTGTTGAAGGAGACCGAAGCTGCCCCTATTCTAAATGAAAGACCCAAGACATGGATACAACCCAATCTTAGGAGTAGTGTTCTGATGTAGAAGATGAAATTAGCCATAGTCAGAGGGATTCAGTGAGAGTAGTGGTGAAATGTGTGTGGCATGACTGAGTGTGGGTAAGTAAGAGTCAAGAATTTTAACTGGGCACTAGTTCTAGGTGGGATAAAGTGGTATAGCGGATGGATGAGTAGTTTGGTTCGTTTTAGAGGTTTGTAGAGAAAGTATATAGTGATCATGATTTTTAGCAATATCCAATATTTTTAAGGTGGTCTCAAACAAACATAAAATGCTATATAAAATTTGTGGGAATATCGAATAGTCGTGTACAGTAAATCAGAGAGGGCTCAGAATATCGAACCATCGATCGGTAACCTGGATGAAGTAGGGGGTCTATCTGTTTTATTAAATACGCGGTAATATGCTTTTAATGGGATAGGACATTAGGAAAGGTGTGTGATTGGTTTAAGTGGTTGTGGCTGTATTTATCTTATCCTGGGACCGACCTGGCTCCTAAGCTTGAGCCGCGCATGGCTGGATCACTCCTGCCTCCACACGAGCCGCATGCGACTTGATCTCCTCTTCTGACTTAGCCGCGTGCACTGACCGCAGTGATCGGTCACGTGACCCGCCTGGCACTAGGAGCACGGCTCGAGTCACGAGCTCGCTCTTAAAGGGGCAGTGGGAGCCAAAAGTTGATTCAGGTTCCTATTGGCCCACGTCATTCCAGCACCCCCACACACAAACGTTTTGGGGGCACAATAGCTTGCATTTAAAAACAACAACAACTTTTTTGACTGTAATATAATAGCAGTCAGTTTCCTTCACACGTGTGCGTTTCAGGGCCTGCCACGGCACAGTGTCACACCAGTGCAACTCATATCTGGTGTAACAGTAGTGTACATTAAAAAAAAACTAGAAATTTGACTGTGAAATAATAGCAGTCAATTTCCTTCACACGTGTGCGTTTCAGGGCCTGCCAGGGCACAGTGTCACACCAGTGCAACTCATATCTGGTGTAACAGTAGTGTACATTTAAAAAAGAAATACAGGGGGCTTGTTGTCACCTTTCGGGGACCCTTGGTGTTGTACGTGGCTGGGTGGAGGAAGAGACCTTCAATGACATCAGTGAGGACAAGGAACAGGACATGGCTAGCTTGGTATCCAACCTTGTGCAAATGGGGAGTTTGCGGTTGTGCAAATGGACTGTTTGCCGTTGTTTGCGGTGCGTTAAATGGGGAGTTTGGTCTGTCACTGTGAAGCGGCCGTAACCCTTACACTACCTGATCATTACAACATCATACCTGATGTTTTAAAGCATGTTATTCCAAACAATTTAGGAATGTTAGGTGATTTATGCCCTTTATGGATTAAAACCAGACTCTGCATCAACTATGTGATTTTCCATGGGAGTTTTGCCATGGATCCCCCTCCGGCATGCCAAAGTCGAGGTGTTAGTCCCCTTGAAACATTTTTTCCATCACTATTGTGGCCAGAAAGAGTCCCTGTGGGTTTTAAAATTCGCCTGCCTATTGAAGTCTATGGCGGTTCGCCAGGTTCGCCCGTTCGCGAACATTTGCGGAAGTTCGCGTTCGCCATTCGCGAACGGAAAATTTTATGTTTGCGACATCACTAGTCACTTTATTTTCACTAGGGCACTCTGTTGACATGTGCAGGTAACCAACAATCTAAGTATGGTTCTGCACATTAGCACGTTTTAAATTTACTTTTGTGGTGCTTTAAAAAGTGTATAGACACATTATGGTTAAAAAAAAAACCTCTTTATATTGTAAATTTGCTCATGTATCCTTGTTTTCAAGCATCTAGAAGTCTTGCCCATTAGAGACCACAAGGACACGTGAGCACATACACAACACTTTTAGAATGGCAAGTGATCAAGGATCCTATTTTGAATTTTTCTTGTCCTGAAAATGATTTAAAACCTTCAATTTTCTTGGTTTTAGTTTTAGAATTCTTACAGGCAGCACAGTTACCACAATAGTGGAAACCCTTTATCTGTCCTCTGTATGTACTAATAAAATCCCATTATCCATAAAACGTAAGGTTAAAATCTGTTTCAGGTTATGAGCCCCTCAGAAAATTATCCTAAGTTTATCCTCCAAGAATGGAGTCAAATCAGGATCCTATTGCGAAATATGCCAATTTCTTTTTAAAATATGTTTCAATTCCCTATGATTGTTGTTATAATTAAGAATTAAAGGAAACTTTTCCATTTGTGTAGCGTCCTTCCTGAACCTGTACTCTAAGAGGTTATCTCTATCCAATTCCCTAACTTCTTGAATTTTTTCATTTAGAATTTCAGATGGATGTCCTTGTTTTAAAAATTGTTCTTTAAAAAAATTGTCTTGATCGTTATACTGGGCAACATCCGAGCAATTCCTCCTCAATCTGAGGAATTGTCCTTTTGGGATGTTGTCTAGCCAGGGGTGGAAGTGACAGCTATCTCTGTGGATATAACTGTTCACATCCACCTTTTTGAAGAATGTTCAAGTTTTTATTTTATCCTTTTTAATATAAATCTCTAGATCCAGAAAATGTACTATGTTCATGGATCTCATGAGTCAACTTAATGTTCCACAAGTTAGTGTTTAAAAAGGATAAAAATCCTAAAACGGAGGCCTTGTTTCCCTTCCAAATAAAAAAGATATTGTCGATGTAACGTTTATATAGGACCAGATTTGCAGTCCAGCTATGTTGGGAATGTATAAAAAATGTTTCTCAATGAGCCATAAAAAGATTCGCATAGCTAGGTGCAAACCTAGTCCCCATGGACATGCCTCTACACTGTAAGTAAACATCACCTTGAAACCAAAAAAACATTTTTGTAGAATAAAAGAGATGCCGTCTAGTATAAAATTAATTTGTGCTTCTGGAAAAGTAATATTGGTTTGCAAAAAAAAAACGAGTGGCATCACATCCCTTGGAATGTTCTATACATGTGTAGAGACTGGCAACATCGCACATGCTCATGATCCTGACACTAGTTCCCTGGCTCTCATTCCTTGCACCATTTTTGGCAGTACTAACCACTGCGTATTGGGAACATCCCACAAGACTTACTATGTTGGAGATGACCCAGTCATCTAGCAATCAATATTTGGACCTTTTCAAAGTCACTCAGATATCTTTGCTTGCCCATTTTTTTGCTTCCAACACATGAAATTCAAGAACAAGCTGATCACTTGCTGCTTAATATAACCCACCCCTTGACAAGTGCCATTGTAATGATTTAATCAATGTTATTCACTTCACCTGTCAATGACTTTAATGTTGTGACTGATCAGTGTATAGACATAGGATATTAGAAGATGGCCCTCTCTGTCCTTTTGAAATATAATAATACAATGTAATATATATGATAAATTATTAAAGAGCGCAAACACGTGGGTCCTCAACTACTAAGTGGTTAAAATAAATGCATGAGAGAAGCAGGCACAATTTTTTTTTTTAGTAGAACAGATGCCACGTTTCATTGTCAAGTAGAGAAATCCAAAATAGTTGACAACAATAAAGTCATGAAGGGACAAATATGACACTCCTGTACTAAACCATTTGTGCGCCAATATTTAAAATGTGTTTCTGCCAAAGTGTAATATGTAAGGCTTTTAGCACCTCACAATGTATTATGATTTGTTATTCCACTGACATACCCATGTATTCAGCAGAACAAGTTTGATTTATAACCTATTAATCTTTAAGGATAGAATTTGTAATTGAGTTGCATTATAATGCAAACAACTCAGGCAGTATTATGGGATATTAATGTGTTGAGAACTGCTGTAGGCAATCAAGCATATGGCAAGCATAGTGCCAAACAGAACCCCTCATTTCAAAAGAAGCTTATATCAAGTCTTTTCTTAAAATGTTTCTTTTACATATCCTTTACATTTTGAAGCAATATATTTCTGATTACACTTCCAAGCTATATATTTAGCTTTTTATCATTAGTAATAGCATGTTCTGCATATTCTGTTAATGTGAACAAGTGAGGTCTACGTGATACCTATATTATACACTGTGAACTGATTTCAGTGTTTGTTTTTTTTTTAAATTACATTTCTTAAAAATTAAAAAGTAAAGTTTCTGACAAGTAACTGACATGCATGGGTTTAATTTCTGTAAACATCTAAGGTAGCTAGACACAATTTTTCACTATAACATAAAATATTACTCTCCCTGTGTACTCAGTAGTTATACTCCAACATTTCACATTTTGACAATCAAGTCAAGTACACTTGTGCACGCCGAGAAAATATGTTTTGGCAAAGTGATTTATTCCTAAAATAAAATATTATTCAGCACTGTGGAATTTCAATATGTTGGTTCTGCCCAGCAGAATTTCGGTAACAAAAAGCTCATTCAGGAAACAAATTAGAAAAACTAATGTGGGGCGAAAATGGGACAATCAGGACACATCAAAATATATACATAATATAAGTATTATCTGTACATTATGCTGTTCAATAATATGAGTACGTTCTCACCATTTGGTTCAAAGATCAAGTGAGAAAAACAACCAATAGTGGGAAAAACTAAGGGAAAAACTGAGAGAAAAACTGAGGGAAAAACTGGAGGAGCAGTAAAATCTATATTTATATATTAGATATTTATTAAATATATATTTATACTCCTCCTTATTTTCACTCTGTTGCTCACTTCTCACTTGATCTGTGAATAAAACCATCATTTAGTGACTGTTCCCTAGTAACCAATTATCTTTTTTCCCATTAATTCTCTTTTTAGTGGTCACCATGGTTGGAATTCAGAATCACAAATCAAAATGACATGTTTGTCTATTGCGCGTTTTGTTAGGTTCATGATTTGGAAGCGTTTCAGCTTGGAGTTTGGGAATACAAACAAATACCTATTATTCTACACACGTATCAAAAGTTTATTTGCTACAGATCTCACAGTTTTGCCATTTCTGCATAATTTTCACTGAACAATTAATGTTGAAAATATTGTGCTTTAAACAGCATTTAGCTGAACTAATATTCACTGGTCAGTTAATAGCTAGTTCTGCATACTTGTAAACTGAAATAACTTGCCCTTTGATTCAGAGATCACAGTTGGACTTTGATATTCCGGTAATGTAGTGTTTCATATAATATTTTAGTATTAGCCACCTTGTACAAATATAATAAGTATATAAAATATAAAGAAAAAAATGTGTTTTAGAAATGTTTTACTGTCTAAACAATAGATAGAGAGATAGAGCAATATATATATAGATAGATAGAGATACCCTACTGAGTCTTATGCGAAAAACATATTTAACACTGCAGCACTCATTGTTAAAGTCACCCTGAGATATGATGAAATATCACATTGACTGTGTTGGAATTTCACTTAAGATATATAAGAAAAAACAGAGATGGCTAGTGACCTATGTGATAAAAAAAAGCCATGGTTTCATGGGATCTTCCATAGACATCAGTGTTGTAATTTTTGCACATGTGCAAGACTACAGCACTGACGTGGGTTTTGTCGCAGATGAAGCCTGAGGAGCTGGAGAGGATCCCCTGGGTAGAGATAGTGTTGTATATGAGGACCAGCACAAGGTAAATTAAAAATCTACCTTCCAAGGCACCACTAAACCACTGCAAGCAATGATGTCACCAATGGGGTCTTTGTAAAATATTCAAAAACCCCAGGAAGCAACAAAGCTGTTTTATGGATAATATGTGTACTCTATGAAGCTGCAGATAACTGTGGCACATTTGCATGCTTACTTGGGCATTCCATTCGTACTTGGGCATTCTATTAGTACAACTGTACTAATACTACTGTGCTACATTTGCATATTCCTTAGTGTATGGCATTGAATAGTTTAAATTAAAATAATTCTATAGTGTTAGGAATACAAATCTGTATATGCTCAGATGTCCTCATGCAGAACATCCAGCATCAGATAGGTGACCAAAAGTCCATTAGCAAACAGGAAGCTCCTTTTGTGACTCTCTGACTGACAGCCACTAGAGGCAGTCTTAGTTCTGCAATGTTATCATTGCAGTTTTTCAAAAGGACTAAGTGGGAAAGGGGCAGTGCGCCCAGACCACTTCAATAAGATAAAGTGGTCTGGATGACTATAGTGTCCCTTTAAATTACTGTTTTGGTTTTGAGCAGATAGCAAGGCGCACAATGTAAATTAAAAAAACAAAACACTCTGATATTTTAGTTTTTAAAAACAAACCATTTTAGTTCTACTTTTAATTGTTTTTTGTGTTTTTTGTATAACTTCACAAATGCTCTGCTTTTGGTTTACATTTAAAAATTTGGGGGTTTTTTTGCAAGAAAGAAATATTGTGATTGCTCACTCCTAAGATGTTAGGCATGTGTGCGACAGGATAATTACATGCACATTAGTTCAAATATTGTGATTGCAAGACTGATAAACCTTGGACGCTACAGGAATCCTCTTGGGCAATTTTCTGTATTGGATTTATTAAGAATATGGTTGTTTTTCAATTGTATATAACATATACAAACAAAAGGACCTCTTGCAGTGGTCATTGGCAATACTGAGTTTATTCACAAAACAAAAAGTTATAGTGATTTGAGAAACGACTTTAAAGTGAAGGAAAACGCCACATTGATGCTGCACCTACAACGTATGTGCTGCTAAGCATAAAAACTCACCTCATTATCTGGGACTGCACTCTGCCCTTGGTGGGCATATACTGGATAATCAGAAGGTGACTTTGCTCATCCTCCCATTACAAACAACCTAGAGAGATTATGATGGAGTTGGCATGTCCTAACCCCTTAGTTTAATTTTATGTTATTGCTTTTTCTATCTCCTACATTGGAAAGTCCTTATTTTATACTGACTGTGCATTATCTCTCTTATATAGCTTGAACAATTGCGATAACCTCTAGAGCCTCTGGGGTGATACATTATTCCTGCATA
Source organism: Pelobates fuscus (assembly GCF_036172605.1). Taxonomy (NCBI): domain Eukaryota; kingdom Metazoa; phylum Chordata; class Amphibia; order Anura; family Pelobatidae; genus Pelobates; species Pelobates fuscus. Next base: position 324,710,278 of record NC_086318.1, on the reverse strand, counting down.
GTAACATTGCGTTAAACTAGCATGTTAGTTACAGTTTGAGCATACCGTATACTCTCCATGTCAGGAATTTCTTGTATGATTGCATATACTGTGTTCTATCTGTATATAGACATGTTTTCCTAGCATGAATCTTCTTATTTTCGTTGTAAAATGTGCAGCTTATCATGACATTAAGCTATAGCTATAAGTCTGTTTTTATTTTCATACATCCAGTTTTGCAACTTAAGTCATTGTTAATCTGTGTGTATCATTGCACAGCAAAACATTTAAGAATGACAAAAAAAGCCAAATTGGAAAAAAAATTCAACTAAGAATTTATGTAGTGACTGCAATTAGTGCTTAGTGAATGAATCCGTTTTTTATTTACTTATTTACTTATTACATACAAGCCTTTGATAAAATTATTTGTGTGCCCAGCGAAGGAGTAAATTGTCAGCAGCTTCTTAATCACATTTCTAATAAATGTTAATTCTAATTAATTATAATTATTAGTATATAATAAATATGTATCTATTTGTAAAAAAAAAAAACCTAAAGTTAGAATGTTCAATGTCTATGGATAATTTTTAATGTTAATATAATTTAGAAAAAAAATCTTATATAAACATATTTTCACAATACTAAAATGGATTTTCATGTCAGACTTTTCTAATGCATGCCAATTTATTAAATAAATTTTATTCTGAAACTTAAAATTTGTTGAAAATATAATTTATAAAATTGTTAAATGTTCATCTCTTTGCTATTTATGAAATAAAATAAAGAAATACAAAATGCCCATGTTCAAACTAAATTGTGACTCATCCTAAAGGGAGATTATTTGACCACTTGAACTTCTTTTGGTAAATTGTACTTTAATCAGATCAGTGGCAGCCTGTTAAAGAGAAGAAGATAGAAATTGTCCCCTGGGTAGCATAATTTAGAGAATTTGACTCACCGACCTGGCATTTGTTTTCTTCAAATCCAAAAATGAGCCAAGAAATTGTCTTGAATAAAACATTATTAGACAAAAGGCCAATGGTGAAAGGGCATTAACCCCTTAAGGACACATGATGGAACTATTCCGTCATGATTCCCTTTTATTCCAGAAGTTGTGTCCTTAAGGGGTTAATATCCACCTATTATATTAATACTGTGTACTGTATTGTCAATATAAATTTGAATTAATATTTGTTTTCACCTAAACAGGGCCACAGAGAGCAGGTAATAAAAAAGCATAAGACAATTTATACATATGGTCAAAGAATTATTATTTGCTTTTCCTAGATTTTCATGGAATAGCTATTGCTAATTCTAGAGGGCCAAACAAATGGATATACATATACTTTCTGTAGTACATATACGAGCCTTATCTACTCTTCTTTTTATCAGAGTATTGTTTTGTTTTTATTTAGAACTGGATAAATTTGGTGCAAAGCAAATGTTTGGTACATACAAATATAGCATGTTTTTGAAACTTAATGCATAACCAACACAGCACAAATATACCAAATATGTTCAGATGCATAATATTTATTTTCACTTAAATATCTGTGATGATGTACTTTCTGTGTTTGTCTTATTCTAAATTGTGATTGGTGATACTCTTACAGCTGACTGGTGATGGTATTATCTTCACCAATGACTGAATGGTGTGATGTATTGCTACATGGTCTGTAACCCAAAACATTTGCTTTTTTACACTGTGGGTGACATTATCAAAGTAGTTGGTAAATAATGTTTGCTGTCTCTGTGATTTATTTCTAGTGTGAACTGTACATACTGATATTTTTCCCCAATATTTTTTATTTTTTATTTTGCCTTACTTTTGTGCTGTTTATCCCATTTATTAGGACTTCTAGCTTTTGTCTAGCAGAAAAATATTCCATTTCATGGCATTCTATTATAACACTTTTTTGGTATAGCAAGCGAGGCACAGTACTCACAATATTCACACAATATTCTTAGTTATTGAGACATAATTGTAGCAGAAGGAAGGTGACACTTTTGAAACTACTTTAAAATACTTTTTTTTTTAAATTGAACACTTTTTGTAACACTTTGCATAAATCTCTCTAGTACTAAGTGCGCATTACCCCAACAAATTCCTCTGTGCCTTTTTTCTTTGTGTGCTTTACACATTCACACTGCAAGTGTGTCAATGCAGCTGCACTAAATTGTTTTTTTTATTGAGGATTTTTAGGTACTGCAGTAACCTACTCTTCTTTCTAATTTTGTTAGGCCAATCACAGCACTGCAAGTACCATTCAATAAAAGTACACAATTCAATGAATGTCAGGTGCCCTTGCCAATAACAGGTCAAAGAAGAATAACCAATAGCAGCCTGACATCATGCAGAGAAGCATAGTGCTTGCAGATGAGATAACTGCTCTGCTACAGTTCCCTAATAAATACAGAAAAGACTAGTTTTGAAGCTAAAATTTTTTACCAAACAACATACTTGGATTTCATTTTGATTAGTAAGCAATGTAACTTACAAAGAGAAATAAAGTTGGTGTTCCAATTATTATTTAATTTTTAAATAAAGTGCACAAAATATATACTATGTAATGATTCAGAATAATTTTTTATTTCTGTGGAACTGAACTAGGAAGTGCAAAATACGGAACTCAAATCTGCAAATATAAAATACTTTACCGTAATTTGTTGAGTCATTAAGTGTAGAGGTAGGACGCAGTTTAACTCTATCTACATATGTTTGCTGTGAATTTCATTATTATTATATTATTATCTATATAGCACCAACAAATTTTGTAGCGCTTTACAGTGGGTGGACGAACAAACATGTAGTTCTAACCAGACAAGTTGGAGACACAGGCACAGAGTGGTTGAGGGCCCTGCTCAATGAGCTTACATGTTAGAGGGAGTAGGGTAAAGTGACACAAAAGGTAAGGATAGTATTAGACTAATAACAGTTGCAAGAGAGGAATCAGTCGGGAGCTATTAACAGTTTAATTAATATGCTTTTATGAAGAAGTGGGTTTTTAATGATTTTTCAAGGAGTGGAGATTGGGTGAGCATCTAACGGAGGAGGGAATTGAGTTCCACAGGAACAATGCAGCCCTCGAGAAGTCTTGAAAGCGAGCATCAGAGGTGGGAGTATGGACAGAAGATAGACGTAAGTCTTCAGCAGAGCGTAAGGGCCTAGACGGGACCTACTTATGTATTAGGGAGGATAGATAGGTGGGAGCAGCATTAAGTAGAGATTTGAAAGCAAGAACCAGAATTTTAAATTGAACCCTATATCTTACAGGAAGCCAATGTAGGGACTGACAGAAGGGTGAGGCGTGGGAGGAAAGACAAGAATTTCAGTTTTGGTCAAGTTGAGTTTAATGAAGTGGGCAGCCATCCAGTTAGAAATAGCAGAGAGGCAGTCAAAGACACTAGTCAAGAGGGACGGGGAGAGATCAGGAGAGGACAGATAGATTTGCGTGTCATCCGCAAAGAAATTATATTGGAAGCCAAAGTTGCTAATGAGTTTACCAAGGGAGGCAGTATAGATAGAGAATAGTATGACACCAAGGACTGAATCTTAGGGAACACCAACAGAGAGGAGTTGGGGAGAAGAAGCAGAGCCAGAGAAGGAAACACTAAAAGAGCGCTGGGATAGATAGGTTCGTGGGAGAGTGTGGTTATGAGGGTATTGAAGTAATTTACTTTTGCAGAGGAAAGAGCCAAGCTATATGAGCGCAGCAAACATTTATAGTGGAGAAAGTCAGATGCACAGTGAGACTTTCTCCAACAGCGTTCAGCAGTTCTGGAGTGATTTTGGCGATATCGAGTCAGCTTGGTGTGCCAAGGTTGTTGTTGGGGGCGCTTGCTGCATTTAAATGTAGGAGGCACCGTTATGTCTAGTTGAGAGGAGAAGGTGGAATTGTAGAAGGAGGTTGCAGAGCTAGGACAGGTGAGGTTTGAGATAGGTAAAAGGAGAGTTTGGAGATTAGTGGAGAAATGCTCCAGGTCAAGATATTGGAGGTTTCTGTGAAATTGATGTTCAGATGGTGGTGTAAATTGAGTGTTGGGTATGCCAATGTCAAAAGTCAGCAGATGGTGGTCAGATAGAGGAAAAAGAATATTGGAGAGATTAGAGGCATGTTAATGCATTTCTAACTGTTTGATAGCTAATACTAAGAATATGTTCAGAAATGTTTGGTAGTACATACAATAAATTGGCTAAAATATTGCTAATGGAATTTACAAAATTGGCAATTAGGAAGGAATAACAGGAACATCTATTGAACCTGATCATTCCAAGTAAGTTAGTTTTGCATGTCTTATAAAAAATCTTAAAAAAATAAGCAAATGCATAATATTTTTTTTTTCCGACAATTGGTTACAGAGTAAATTTGAACATGGTCACACTAGGTAGGACTAAGATTTAAAATGAACTAATATTTTTTAAATATCATATCTTGTTTATTAGACGCATGATGACATGAATAGATATGATTACTCACACGAGGAAAACCAAATATAAAACAAAATTAAGAAATAGTTGCAAAATAGAACATATTTTGTAAAAGCTAGCTACTGCTGCCAGTGAATAAGCATTTGTCAAAACCAAATGAAACAATATGCAAAATATAGCAAACTCTATTCTGAACCATTTTTGAAGCCTGTATGGGTTATGAAAAGTTTCTGTGTTATGTAAAATACAATGCAATTAGTAATTAGTAATGATAGACATACAGATTAGATAGATATATAGATAGATAGATAGATAGATAGATAAATAGATAGATAGATAGATAGATAGATAGATAGATTTGACATTTCTACACTATGCTTGTGGCTTGTGGCGGAGCATCATGATAATCTGATTGAATTTGCCTTAGCCTTCACCTAGCATGGGAAGAATATGGAGACAAATGTTTAGTTATTTAACAAAGCATGCCTCTACTCACTCACTTTTATTTCCCAAATAACCCACTCTACTTAGATATTAAGCACCTTTGCAGGCAAAAGTATATGATGCAACTTTATTTGTTAGATAGCAAAATGGAAAATTTATATTTTTCATATTTCAGTATTTCAAAATTTCAAATGGTTAATATGCAATGGTTGAATCTGTATTTGGAATGCATTTTTTTACTTGCAGCTAACATAGCTAGGTCATTAGAATAATTACTTGAATGAATTTAAATCAACAATTCGATTATATTAAAATGTTAAAGTATTTGAATATAATGGGCTCTAGTTCCTTTTAGAGTTCAATTACCTTAGATTATCAAAATTTGCATATGACAAACACAAACTTGAAAAGGGAACTGTCAGTGACAATTCCTTATTCATTTACCCCAGTAAATGCCATTGAGGCAGTTTCTCTGTAAGGAGAAAAGTTTCTGTAAGTTTTAAGCAATCAATACCATTTCTTAGAGATCTGCATAGAAGGTATAGCACAAGAGCATGTACTGCTGTTTCTCTTTTCTCAGTTCCTTTTCCAATATATAAGGACTGACCTAATGGTGGCAGCTGCAAACATTTGTCTGCTTTGACTGTAATCCCCACTAATCTTGGGTTCATATGTATATACTGCTGCTGCCCTGAGTTTAGGACCTCACACTGCACTGTACATATTATAGATTCTAGTCTGAATTCAATAATTTAAAATATCCTTTGAATTAAACTCGTGATGGCTTACTCAACACAAAGAGCAGGTTATGCTGTTTTCAAATTTCATTTGATAAAGGATAAGCTATGATAAAGCCAAATGACATTATCCATGTATTTTATGTCACATATAATTCCTAATACTTAACAAGAAGAAATATATACTAGGGTATTTTGTTCTTCTGCATATCTTTTATCAAGCATCAGGTGTTTCCAAGGTTGCATGTATTCAATGAACTATATTGCTTTTTTATACAAAGCACTTTATCTTTTTGTGTGCATATATTCTTTTATACTTCTATGCAATCTTCTTTTTTCCTTCTACTTTTAAATATTCTGCCACTTTTTCTCTTTATCTGAAAGGCACTCTATAGTCACCAAAACAGCTTTAGCTTAATGAAGCAGTGATGGTGTATAGATCATGCTCTTGCAGTCTCAATGCATATTTCTCTGCCATTTACGAGTTAAATCCCTTTGTTTATGCTTCTCTAGTGACACCTCTCTGCATGTGACTTACACAACATTCCTAAACACTTCCTGTAAAGAGTCTTCTAATGTGTACACTCCCTCTGTTGCACATTCAAATTAATTTTAATTGTCTTATCTCCTGCTCTGTTAATAGCTTGTTAAAATCATTTTGTTTTCATGCAGGCGGTGTCAGTCACAGGCAAGGGAGGTGTGGCTAGGGCTGCATGAACAGAAAATAAAAGTGATTTAAATCCTCCCAAATGGTAGAGAATTGAACAGTGACACTTCAGAGGCATGATCTATACACAGAAATGCCTTCATTAAGCTAAAGTTGTTTTGGTGACTATAGAGTATATTTAAGCATACTTAAAATCTAGATTCTATATATTTGTTAAGGTGACATTTTGAGTTGAGTTTAAATTGAGCATAATAGACAAACAATATGCTGGTAGATCTTTTTCTGTTTACCATTATGTTAATAAAAAACTGATTATTTAAAAAAATCATTGAACGATGGTTTGAAGGAAAATTGTACTTTAATTGAATTCTAGCATAATCAATAGAGAATGTGTACAGTGTATGTCATATAGATTTACTTCCAGGTATATCCTGTGGTAAAGGACATTGAGAGCATGAATTGTAAACCAAAGTAAGCAGGAAACCACAAATGCCACACAATACATTACAGCAGTTTACATACACATTGTCAAATTAGTAGTAAGAGATATTAATGCACAAAATTCAAAGCACCATACCGAACAGCAATTTTATAATAACTCCTTTGTTAAGATATCATTCAAAACAATACTTATATATTTATATGAAAAATAAACATTGCATATTTATTTTTCAACTTTTTATCAACATTTTGAATCCATTTAATAAAAAAATGTAAAAATTTAAATCAGTCTGTCAAAATCGATTAGTCCGAAAAACGTTTTTATTCCATCCAGCAAAATTTTATTCATGCAGCGTTTTGGTTCACATTTGTTTTTTTTCAGGAAAAACAATTTGGATGAACCAATAGATCAGTGTATTGCAAAGTATAAACACCATTTTCATTTTATATATTTATGGTAATTCTATGTTTACTAATGCTGATTTCTGTCAGAATATGGTATTTTACCATTCAAATTCAATTTACATTATCTATCTATTTATCTATCTATCTTATTTTGAACTTACACACTAATAACTAATGTAAAATCATTATTTAATATGTTTGTTTTTACTTAATGTTTAAGAAGGGAATAATAATTAAGCATTAATACAGCAAGCATAATAAAAAGGCACTGGTTATTTGGGCACAATCAAAATGTAATGGTTTGATATAAATAATTGCACTGCAGGCTATTTTACTCAATTGTGAAAATCCTATACTGGACAAAGTTAAACAGGTAAGTTATATTACTAATACTGCCAAGTTGCCTTTGCTGATTGTGTTCAAATACCCCCATAGTGATGTAAATTTTATAACATGTCATTCATTTGATTTGGCTTAATAGAAAAAAGTATATTCTGCTATTTGTATCAAATACTGCTTGTAGCATAAACTATGGTGGCTGTAAATGCATTGCACATTTTTTTTGAAAATCACAATACTTAAAAATTAGCAGGCAATATATTACATTATGTATTTCAGGGAAGAGGCCGAAAGACAATGACCGGAGTTGATGAATAAAACATTACTAGGTTAGAATATATTTTTACTACTGTTGGTAAATAAGATGGAATTGCTTCCAATACAGAGCATTTCTGGTTGCAAGAAAAAACTCCAGGAAATATTCGGGATAAGGAAGTCTGAAACGTAAGATTTGTGACATTTTATTGGAAGAGTGTGTGCAGAAAAGGCTAGTTGACTACCAACTGTACAGCATCTTATGGTAAAGAATACATTTGAATCATGTTACCTATTTCAGTGTAAAACATTATTACTATTAAAATTGAGATTAATGACAGCTGTACTTTGACTCCTTGCATAAAATGAAAATGACAGGGGCCTCCTGCTTTAAAGGACTATTAAATTCACCTAGATCACTTCACCTCAATGAAGTGGTCTGGGTGCATTCACCCTCTCATTTTGATCCTTCCATATAAAATATTGTAATTTTCTAAAATCAGCAATGTTTACATGGAAAGGTCAGATTATACCTTAATACTTGATAAAGGCTCAGAGAGGAGCCGAAAAGTTGTCTCCACATCCTTGTTTCAAATAAAAAAAGACTGCATTTTAGAAGAAACTTCAGGTGTGCCTTTATATTTTTTTTCTTCCACTTGATATCTTCAGGGATTCGCCCTCCCTTTGTGAAGCACCCTGCGGGAAGTATGCCCCCATTTTTAGTGTGTACATTACACTCTTGTTTTTTTTCTTGCAAACCTCTAGTGGTTGTCTTCCTGACAGCCAGTAGTGGCGTTCCTCCCCCAGAACTCAGTGATAACAGCATTTGATTGGAGGAGTGCAGCATTGGAATGGAAGAGATTGCGGAAAATGTAAGCAGGCATGCAGACATCTTCAAAGGCAGACAGGGCAGCTGCAGCAGAGGAGACTCAGTAGTGTAAACGAGGTAAGTAATCATTAGGAATATGACTATCTCCAGGACTATAGGTTTCCTTTAAAATGTTGCTGCATTTTATTCTAGATATTAAATATGCTATTTAATCATGGCTGGCATGGCAGATGTCAGGCAATAGGTGATTAAAATGTTGCCACCTACAAACATTTATTCTTCTGTAATATTTACAAACATACAAAAACTAACAGTTCTATGCTGAAGACTTCCAGCAAACAGAGGTGTAAATCTGACATAATCTTGGAAAGCAAAGTGATTCATCTTGAAGACAACACTGTGTTAATAGCTAAGAATTCCCACAATACCTGTAAGACAGTGATGAAGGCCTGAGAAAAAAAAAGCAAACTACTAAAATGGAAAATTACAATATATTTGCAACTATCAAATGTTTGATGGTCTGATGCTTCTATCCTTGGACTTGACATTTACCAGAGGAGAACTTGCCATCTGAAGTATTAGAATAGATGAGGACATTATGTTATGCAAAGTCGGTTTCAAGGATTCACTGAGATCCAATGGAATTATTAGTTCTACAAAAAAGAATGGACTGAATTGGAGCATTGAAAGCATCTTAATATAATTTAAAGAAAATAATTTTCTTTATACATCTCTAAGTGGTCCATTTTTATATCTCAGAGGACATTTGCTATTTGGTTTAAATTATAAATGTACTAAATACTTTCCAATAATCACAGAACATATAGCTTTTTCATTGTGAATGTAAAACCTCAGCATTATATATATTAGACGTGTACACCAGTGAGATTTTCGTCTCATATAAATGAATTCATTCTAAATAAAAAATTCATTGGTCTATTCCAAATTTAATCCGTAAGCCATTCATTTTCGGACGAAATTCGGTAAAAAAAAATAGTTTTCGTCCATCAGGACGAAAATACTACTGTGCATGCACACAAAAATAAGCTAGGAGGGAGCCGGCAGCACTACCAGTTCTCTCTTTGTAATAAATAATATTAATTCCTAACTCCTCCCCCTCCCCACATTAAAACCTATGGGGGTCACCATGACCCACATATCAATAAAAGGGAGGTTAAATCCTCCATCATGCCCCTACTCGCAGGATACCATGAGTAGGGGCATTCCATGAGTAGGGGCATGTGGGAGGATTTAACCTCCCTTTTATTAATATGGGGGTCATAGTGACCCCCATAGGTTTTAATGCAAGAGGAGTAGGAATTAATACTATTTATTACAAGGAGGGAGCTGGTAGCGTTGTCGGCTCCCTCCTTGCTTTTTTTGGGGGTGCAAGTGCAGTGTTACTTTCGTCAGGCACAGGTTAAGTCACATAACCCGTGCTTGTAAGAGTCTTCTTGCAGCCCTGCACGAGTTAAGTGTCAGGCTGCAGGGAGAACCAGCGTTTTTTGTTTCTCGTTTGTGCTGTGGGGGTTAATTTTCCTGCAGCATGGAGTCTATTAAATGAAAGAACTGAAATGAAAAAGTAATGCATTCGGCATTTGCCCTTTCGTTTCGTTTAAATTTTGTATGTAGGACTTTCATTTATGTTTTAGTAAACGAATACGAAAAAGTCTGAAATTTCATCCGAAAACAAATGCACATGTCTAATATATATTGCAAAATGTTTATTGATTGAAAATAGAGTATAGCAGATGATAATAAAACCATTTTAATGACTGTAAGTGAATTATTTTTATAGTTTGCAAAATCCTTTATATAGAAGTTTTATAGAATTCACATATATTGCATTTTTAGTCTACTCGCATATTAATTAATCTCTTGAAAACAATGAAATTTTGAAGGTCAAATTAAATTCTGTTTTGTAAATCAACATAAAAATAAATTTACCTCATAAAGCAACACTTAACCTTCCTCTTTGCATCAGCTATGTTTTACCCTGTGCTTGGTTCCATTCTGTATCCCCTGTATCTCTCCAGAGGGACTATAAATGTTAGATCACTCCTTCCTCCCACACTCTACAGCAACTTTTACATATCATACTTGAAGGAGGAATTCAGGTTGCCAGAGAGAGTGGAAAAGTGGGTCTCTGAATGCACCAAGTACACTATAAATAATTAACTTATAAACTGTGTATGTGAGAGCGTCATATTTGGTTCTCCATTCTCTTTCTCCACATGGTAGTCATTACAAATATTTATTCATGCATTTACTTTCTGAATAATTAAGGACTGCCCAGGCTAGTAATAGTGCTCAAGAAATGACATTCCACTGAAGTATAACTTCATGAATTTAATTTGCTGTGATTTTGGAAAAAACTTACCAAGCTGCAAATATCCAGTATTTATACTAGGGGTAGTAAACCTTTTAATACCTACCAACCAATTTTGTATCTTTGTTGATAGTAAAATTTCCTTACTGCGCACCAGTGCTGCAGTAACTAATTTTATAGCGCAAGTGCAATATTTTATTTTTTTTAGAAAGGAGGGTGTTCTTTTAAATATATACTTAAATTCATCTATTTTTTTTCCATTTTTTTTTCATTTTCTATTCTACTTTTTTTTTCCATGTGTGCCTGTGAGGTGCTTTATGTGTGAAGGCCGCTACGTGTGTGTGTGTTTGTGTATAAAGGGTATAGTGTGTGTGTGTGTGTGTGTGTGTGTGTGAGAGAGAGAGAGGTGCAGTGTGTGTAAGAGGGGCAGTGTGTGGATGAGGAGTGCTGTGTGTGAAGGGTGCAGTGTGTGTGAAGGGTGCTGTGTGTCTGTGTGTGTGTGTGTGTGTGTGTGTGTGTGTGTGTGTGAAGGGTGCTGTGTGTGAGGGGGGCTGTATGTGTGTGACGGGTGCAGTGTGTGCATGAGAGGTGCTGTGTATGTGAGAGGTGCTATGTGTGTGAAGGGTGCTGTGCATGTGTGAAGTGTGCTGTGCATGTGTGAAAGGGCAGTCTGTGTGAGAGGGAAGTCTGTGTTTGTGAGGGGGAAGTCTGTGTGTGTGAGGAGGAACATAATGCTGCAAGCCCTGGTGGTCCAGTGGTGGCATGTTCACTTTAGCCTGCAGCTCTTCTGGCTGCAGGCTGACTCTCCTGTCCTCTTGTAAGCACAACACTTTAACGGAGTGTTGCCATGGTAACATGCGGCAACGCCCCTACCAGCCTGCACATAAGAGGAACACAGAGTACCAGGCCCTTCCCTCCCTCTGCTGGAACTTTGATCTTTGATCTCCTCACCAGCCTGAGAGGGTTTACAGCAAGGCTGGCTCTGCATGGGCTGGCAAGTGAGATGAAAGGAGCTCCCCTGCTGGCCTTGGTCCATGGTCATCGAGGCCCATTGGGCATTTTCTGCAGAACCCACCACTGCCCACCTGAAATTATAAACTGCCCACTAGTGGGCGGCAGGGACCAGGTTGACTACCCCTGATTTAGACAATTAAACATTTCACTAATTCATCATATACCAACCTCACTTCCTTAGTATATTGTTTTTTTAGCTTTTTTTTTTAAAGTTCTTTGATCTTATTACTAACTCTCAGGAGTGTTTCATTGATGCTAGTTATTCTATTTAGGTTAGTTTTAGGCAGTGTTCTATACAATATTAATAGTTAAACCATCTGAGTTTTAGCAGATGAGTTTGCATTCAAGGGACAATTTATTTCTGATATACTGATTCAGATTTAGTTGTTCCATTATGTTGACATAACAGACTATACATTCTACTTTCAACTATTACTGCTGCCAACAAGGCAAATTTAGAACATTATTGGGATATGTGCATAGGCGTGCGCAGCCTATTGCATTAGGGTGTGCACCCTAAAGCACAAGCACACGCCGCATATATATATGTATATATATGTATATATATATGTATATATATATATATATATACATACACATACATACACACATACACACACTGCTGTGTGTGTGTGTGTGCTGTTAGTGTGATGTGTGTGTGACGGTGCTGGTAGTGTGCTATGTGGGTGAGGGTGTTTGTGTGTGCGCGCTTGTGAGGGTGCTGTTAATGTACTGTGTGTGAGGGTGCTGTTTGTGTGTGTGTGTGTGCGCTTGTGAGGGTGCTGTTAATGTACTGTGTGTGAGGGTACTGGTAGTGTGCTGTGTGTGTGTTTGTTAGGGTCCTGTTTGTGTTTGTGAGGGTACTGTTAGTGTGCTGTGTGTGTGAGGGTGCTGTTAGTGTGCTGTGTGTGTGTGAGGGTGCTGTGTGTGGGTGCTGTATGTGTGTTGGTGCTGTGTATGTCTGTGGGTGCTGTATGTGTGTTGGTTCTGTGTATGTCTGTGGGTGCTGTATGTGTGTGGGTGCTGTATGTGTGTGGGTGCTGTGTATGTCTGTGGGTGCTGTATGTCTGTGGGTGCTGTATGTCTGTGGGTGCTGTATGTCTGTGGGTGCTGTGTATGTGTGTGGGTGCTGTGTATGTCTGTGGGTGCTGTGTATGTCTGTGGGTGTTGTATGTGTGTGGGTGCTGTGTATGTCTGTGGGTGCTGTGTATGTGTGTGGGTGCTGTGTATGTGTGTGGGTGATTGTGGGGGTGGAGGTGGGGGTACATTACTTGCTATCCCCCCTCCCTTCTTACCTTTTGTAGGGAGGGGGGATCCTTGTTGCTGCTGATTCCATCCCTGGTGGTCCAGTGGAGAGTGAACTCTAGCCCCTCTGGGGCTAGAGTTCACTCTCGCGAGATTTGAGCATTGCCGCGGCAACGCTCATATCTCGCGAGAGGAACCCGGCAGAGCTGCCGGCAATAGCTCCGCCGGGTCCTCTCCTGCCTCCCTCCCTGCATGTGGGTCAGTGAGGAGGGAGGCTGAGAGCAGAGCCGGCGCTCGGATAGCGCCGGCTCTGCATGAGCCGACAGGGGAGATCCTGAGATCTCCCCTGCCGGTCTCAATATACATAGGCGTGCCGCGGGATTAGGGTGTGCCCAGGCACACCCGGCACACCCCGTCCGCACGCCTATGGATATGTGACAAAGATCGATCTTCATTTCGGCAAGACATTATTGACTTGTTTTGATAAGGACAGGCTGTGTAGTTCTGATGCCATATTATCCAAAACAAATTAATGCATTTCCTCTATGATTATTAGTTGAATTAAGTGCTTGTATTATAAACAGAAAAATAACTGTTTATAGAAGTATATACAACTTATAACATAAGTATACAATAAATAAAGTGAAGCTAAGTTTATTTTTTGTACACAATTCGGCAACTTTTAATGGCAAACTGCACTACCACCTACATACAAAGCAAAAATACTTAAAATAGGTTATTGAGTAGACTTGCCAGACATTGCCTGGGACTAAAAACTAACAAGTACAATACAGTTTTTTGTGGATGAGAAGGCAACCACACATATATTATATACGACGATATTTCCCACTTCCTTACTTAAGCTCATCTCATTATTTATTTATCTAACCTACATAGCTTGAAAAACACACACTCTCCTTGCAGTGTAACTTAAAATTGCCTTCATCAAAGAAGTCAGAAGAGACAGGTGTCCTTCATAATAAAAGTTCTGTTACCTGCATCTTTTGCTAATGGCCTTTCTCATAGACTGTGCAAGTATCTACACTACATCAGTGTTCTCATTATCTCTTTGTACTCAGGTGACAAGCATTGCACTGTATCTTCACAGTTATGGTTTTCAAAGTTGTCAGAGGGCAGATGAAGAAGAATGACATTTGGGAGGCATCTCATAGCACATATGGATCATCATTTTGAAGTTGCACATAAGAAACAGCTACTTTCATTTTTGATAGTGCTGAAAATATGTATTAGCTACAGCTGAACGAGAAGCTGAATTATTGCTACAGCTAATGCCACCCACAATGTGTTTTTTTTTCTAGATTTGCATTCTGTTGATTTATGCAATTCCATATTGCAAGTGCTTCAAGAATTACTTAGTAAGACAGCTTGAAAAGAAAATAAACAACACATTTATTGCATGGGCATGTGTAGTTGGGTTTCTTCCAATCAGCATGTTTTATGGTTTTAACACAATTGAAAACCATTAAAGTAAACATTGCTCGCTGTTTCACATACACATAGGCTATCATACCAATGTTTATATTGTATTTAATGTTTGTGGAAACTAATATTCAATTATATGTATTTAGAAATGTATTGATCATTATTGCTATATACAATTCAATGCATGTGTTTACATTTCTGATTGGATTTGATATAACCTATTGGCTTTTGAAGCATAAGGCAATACAATTGTTTTGATGGTTTCATCAAACCAGATACAGCTGTGCTTTTCAATGAACTATAAATCTAACTCAGTGATACCTATTGTGTCACCTATTGTAACAACTATATAAAGATATATTTGTCTTATCACACTAACATAGCAGTATAGTAAATTAGTTTGCAAAATGTACATCATGCTTTTTTTTCCCTGAAGAAGACAAAGTTATTTAGTAGCTCTTTCTAAGCATATTTTATTCCAGATTAGGATACAGGATATGATGGACACATTTTCTAGCCATTTGTTGAAAAAAGAACATTTAGAAATATGTAATGTAGTTTTTTTTTCCCTTTTTGCAGTTTAATTAAAAATGAATACATCTTATAAAGTTGCTAATAACTACTAGGTTTTAATGTGTCCTTCCTTTTTTATTAATTTTTTTATTATTGAAAGTAGACAAATCAAAACAGGGCAAAAGAGAATACTGTGAACGGACAACAACTCAAATAGCTTGTCAGTGAGGGTTAATTGGTACCCCTCAGAGGCACAATGAGCAAGGGGTCCATGTCTGAATTAACCTTTTACCTTTGGTAATGTGCAAACAAACCAAAACAGAGTGCAAGAGACTACTGAGAATGGACACCAGCTTAAAACGTTGGACAACAGCTTGAAAGTATGAACATGTAATTTAAAGTTAATATCTCTGAAACTGAAATGCACAATATAATGTTATATGTAATGTTATACCTCAATTAAATGGTCTGGTTGCAGGGACCTCGTCCGTGGTCTTGTCTTTTTAACCCTGCAAAGTAAAACATTGCAGGTTTTTGAAACTGCAATATTTACATTGCAGGGTAAAGTCCACCTCTTGATGTTTCTGCTGCAATGACTGAGTAAAATGTGGTCACACCGTGTAGAGGCCCCCAAAGAAAATAATGCTTTTTCTATGGAAGAGCTTGAATTTATTTGCGGCACTCGTCACAAGAAGCATTGAATTGGATTTGACTATGGTGGAGGAGGACATGTCTACTCCATGAGGTCAAGGGGTCAGATAGGTGAGCAGCACCAAGCGAGACTCAGCACTGGAAAAAGGTTTTTATTGCAAATGAGGGGATGACCTTTGTAGAGCTAGGGACAGGAATACAGGGACACTATAGTGTTCCTTTAAGAATATAATAATTTCAAGTTTGTTGCATTAAATATGAATAAAAATAATACAAATACATTTAATTGAACAAATCTCTATGAAGCATATGTGCTCAACAGTTTCAAGTTGGCAAGTTATGTGTGTAAAATGGACCTTTTATTGTAAATTCACCACGCAGAATAAAACAGAACAATTTTTACACTGCATCATTATTTTAATAGTACTTGGACCCCAAGCTGCCCTGAATTGTATGTGATGTGCCATATTAAAATCCTTGATAATACAGCTGTAAAATCAAAGCATGTGCAATAAGAAGGTCATTGAAAAAGAAAAGGTGTTAAAAAAAAAACTGGTAGTAGGGTTGAGCACAAAAACAGAGGTTATCTTGCTGAAAGGTAACAGTGAAAAGAAAAGTAAGGAAATGCTTGAAGTATATTTAAGAACACTCAAATGTGCATGTAAATGGATGAAATAAATTTCTGGAAATCACTAAAATGTAATAAGTACTATAAACAACTCTTCTTGTATTACAAAATCCATGTCTTGTATCAATAATGTAATCAAGAACATATATTGCATTAATGTATAGCTTTCCTCTTTCAATTTAATTAATTAAAAACCATTACCAATGGAAATGTGATACAGCATATTAGAATTGTTTTTTTTTTTTTTTAAAGTGATCATTCACATTAGACAGCACAAATCTGTTGAAGCAAAACAAAAAAGGTTTCATACCTGCCAGATGTGCCGTTAAAGGACACATCATCAGCTGTAGTCAGATTTTGCAACTAGCTTTCATTTGTCACACTCTATGCCTAATTAAAACCATGATTTGGAACTTTACACAAACATTCCATCTTTTGGTTTTGTGAGTTATGGTTAAGAAGACTAAGAAGACGGAATTCTTTTAGCACTTAGTATGCTGGCAGTGTACACACTATTCCATATGGTGAGGCAGGACACTTCCAATCACTTTAGCTACTCATTCAAACCTAGCCTGCTGCAGGAAATTAGCACTGTTCACACTTGTTTAGGCTTAATAAAAATCATTTTAGCTAAAGCTCAAAGATAAGGTCACCATCTGCCGAATAGAAATTCCAATATGAAATGAACAACAGCAGGAAGAAAATACTTTTAACTCTTAGTGTTATTCTACAGAACATCAAAAAAGGGAACTGATACTCTTTTTTTGCACAAAACACCACTTTAGACTTTTGGCTAAATTACTTGAATATTCCCTTGGTACCTTTTTACAAGGCTTGAAGCATTCTAACTGTGTTTTCCTAATGAACATGAGAACTATCTGCTATTCAACAATTATTTCCCCTCTCCCTGTTATATACCTTATACCGGGGTACGCAAAATGTAGATCCCCAGATGTCTTAAAACTGCAACATCCATGATGCTTTGTCATTCTAAGAGCACTCTTAAAGCATGCAAAGTATCATGGGAGTTGTAATTCTACAACATCTGGGCAGATCTTTTGGGCACCCCTGCCTTACATTGTTTAAAATTGTGGTTTATAAATATTGTTCTCCAGTTGGCAAAATCTGAGTACTTGCTTTACAGGTATGGTTAATACAGAATAATATGGCCATATTATTTAGCATTCACACGAGCTTTGAACTCACTATATCTTCAGGTGATATAGGTGTTTTGCTTTTTACTCCCACTAACCTGTAACCTATACTCCCATTTATTTGCACAAGAGATAGCTCTTGTGGTTTTTACTTCATGCATTTTTTTTTTATTTTTTTTTAGATACTCCAAGTGAAGAAATAAGCAATCTGTGTTAGATAGATTGGGATGCGTCACCTTGTATTCATTTATTCTTAAAATATCTGCTATTTAATAGCATCTGATGCCAAATGAAAAAGGCAAAAATCTAAATATCTCTAAAGTTGATTAAAAAAAATGTGTACAGCAAATAATTGAGTGAAAAGGTGACAAAAAGAGGGCTGACAGTGATAACAAATATGCAGGGAGATAAGGTGGTCCATATTGTCTTGTGACACCCAGAAATCGGTAGCGTTACATAACATTTACATTCCACTTATTCTTATTATCCTGTTAGTTTATTTTTAAAACCATGAAAAGTTTGTGTCAAATAATTTAAAGCAGTGAAAATGTTTATTGTTACCCATATCTATGACTGCACTAGGATTTTTGCTTCTACTTCACTCTTTAGAATTCACCTTTTAAAAAGTAATTTATTTTAGCTCTGCTTATCACAATCTATGTATCCTTTTGTCCTTTTGAATATGGACACATGCTTATAGTATTATTATTAATAGCTCAACATAAAGAAAAAAAAACTGTTATAAGAATGGCCATCTAGTGCAATAAGACTTTCCTGCATAGTATAAAATATCAAAAGATGAACAGTATTAGTTTGGTTTTCTTTGAACCTGCTGCCTAGCAGTGGTTTGCAAGTTGTTCTTTATACTTGCCTGAAACAAGGTTTTGTTGGAACTATAATTTGAATGTATATACACACAGATATACACAGTAGATTATCCAATTGAATGTATGTATGCCTCTATGTAGTCAGTTTCTGGTGCAAAGTCCATGGTCCACAGTCTTTAAAATGTAAACTCACGGCCAAAAGTCCTACAAATTATTGTAGTGCATATGAGCCTATAATGGTGTTCCTTCAACCTCACCTTTAAATTTACTACTTTTTTCCTTTTTATGTACATGTCTAGTTGTCACAATGCACACTCTCTTCCCTTAGATATATTTAAAAAATAATTATATTAAAAAAACTTATACTGCTAGCTCATGATTTGCATGTCAGCTGCCAGAGCTTTCAGGAGCTGTACTGTATAAAGAGCACTCTTCTCTGTGTGGTTAAAAGTTGAGGTCCGTATTTTGGAAACTAACACACATAGCTGGCAAGCAGTGAATGGGCATGCTGAGTACGTGCATGTGTGGCTGAAAGGGGAAGTGACATTTCCCAAAATGAGGTCAAAGGGAAGGGCGGTCGATACTGGACATGAAAGATAAAAAATTATTACCGTATATACTCGAGTATAAGCCGAGTTTTTCAGCACATTTTTTGTGCTGAAAAACCCCAACTCGGCTTATACTCGAGTCAATAGTCTGTATTATGGCAATTTGCATTGCCATAATACAGACTGGGGTTGTGGGGGCTGCAGAGTGATGTTACTTACCTTTCCTGCAGCTCCTGTCAGCTCTCTCCTCCTCCGCCGGTCCGTTCAGCTCTTCTGTCAGCTCACAGTGTAAACCTCGCGAGAGCCGATTTACACTGGGAGCTGACCGAGGTGCTGAACGGACCGGCGGAGGAGGAGAGAGCTGACAGGAGCTGCAGGAAAGGTAAGTAACATCTCTCTGCAGCCCCCACAGCCCCCTCCTACACAGTGCCCATCCACTGGACCACCAGGGAAGGAGAGCCCCCTCCCTGGCCAGCTAGCAAGCAGGGAGGGGGACGAAAAAAATGTATATATATTAATAATAATAAAAAAAATAAAAATAATAATAAAATAAAAATAATAATTAAATAAAAAATATAAAATAAAAAAATAATAATAATAAAAAAAATGTAATGAAACAAAAAAAAATTTAAAATAATAATTAAAAAATAAAAATGCCCACCTCCCACCAAGGCTCTGCATCACACTCTGCATTACACACACACATACACACACACTGCACTCATACACACACTGCACTCATACACACACTGCACTCATACACACACTGCATTCTCATACACACACACTGCATTCTCATACACACACACTGCATTCTCATACACACACTGCATTCATTATATACACACACTGTAAATAAATATTCAATTAATATAATTTTTTTAGGATCTAATTTTATTTAGAAATTTACCAGCAGCTGCTGCATTTCCCACCCTAGTCTTATACTCGAGTCAATAAGTTTTCCCAGTTTTTTGGGGTAAAATTAGGGGCCTCGGCTCATATTCGGGTCGGCTTATACTCGAGTATATACGGTAAATAAAAGACAATGAGGCTCTCAATAGTATGTTTGCAAAGACAGCTTCCCAGTGCCTTTATCACTGCATAACCTGTCTCTTTAAGCAGGGCTATTTTATAAAAATGTATAGAAGGAAGATTAAGAGGTATGCATTTGTGAAGACCATATCATGTTTATTGAATTTCCACAAGCACATCTAAACCTCAATGACCCAAGGGAGACTCAAACTTAATTAAAGCTACATTCAGCTTGTGCACAGCTTGACAATTCGATTTTCTTTGAGTCTAAACATTCTGAATATTTTGTGAAGGACACTTATAATTAGAGAAATGATTTGAGAAGTGCTCTAAAAGTCATTTTGCAGGCTTGTCTTTTATCTTAAAACATTTTTTTGTCTTTAAGCTACACCTTTTCCATGTGTTTACAGGCTTCACTAAAAAAGAATAATGTACAGTCTTAGTTATGACACAAGCTTTGTATGAATTAGTATTTGTCAAACAAGGTCACAAATTCTTGTCTGTGTATCACAAATCATAATCCAATTTTCAGAGTGTAGGATAAAATTATTAATGCTCTAAACCTAATTATTGTGTTCTTTCCACCTACTAAGAATATTTCCAATATAAGATATGGTTATAATACAAGGACTTCTGTGTATTGTGTGCATTGCAATTGATGAGATGATCTTTGAAATTCAATGGAAATATAGCTTTACTTCCATGCCTCTTATTGATTAATTACATTATGCTATCATTTCAAACATTAGCATATTTCCCATTGTTTCTTGGCCTCAAGCACAAATACAGCTTAGAGGTATAATTGGACAAATTGACTTTACTTCTCATTTTTCATTCCAATTGCATATTTCATTTTCATAAATAAGATGAAAGCCTGGCAGAGTTTCAGAAAGCAAACAGCAATGTACAAAGTGGTACATTTCTATAAATTGTTTGATTTTTATTTTTTTTATAATTTATTATATTTTTGCATTGTAATAAATTTTACCTTTTGCAGCTAAAATGGTGGCCTACAGAGTGCATTATGATGTAGCACACATTGGGGCACCATCTGGAATGCTACTGTAATCTGCTGTTAAAGGTAAAATTGTACCCTGAATGTTAGGGTTGCCATAAACATTTTATGGGCTACATATAAATCAAATATACTCAATTGTTTTATTTTATATTTTCGGTTCAGAATTAGTTTTGTGATTTAAAACTCATTTTGTGTTCAGGTAAAGCACACAGTATATGTTAAGCATTTCTAAAAGAGTTTTATAAATATATAACTTAATTTCTGACTATTTAGATATATAAACCTTAATGGTTTAAAAAAGCACAGATCTTGAAGTACAATCTGCCAATTATATACTTAAATACAATAAATAATACGTTTCATTTCAATGAACGCGTTGCCCAGTTAGAATGAAAGGTCCACACGGAAAACAAAATGCAGGAATTTTCAATAACAGTATTTCGAGCTGCATTATGTCTGTTAGCTGTGAATTTCTACAAAGATGCTGTATATAACATTAAACAACTGTAATATATAATGGAAATCATATTAAACCTTCTAGAGACCTTTTTGGCAGATGTTATATTTATTTAAAATACATTTTGCTTGTTACATTTTGAGATAAGTACTGGAGATAATTCATGTTATAAAAGTACAGACGTATACATAAAAATAATAAAAAAAAATATTACTCTTTTGTAAACAAACCTAGATGAATTATAATATAGTTCTGCTGTTTATGGTTATTATTAGGTCAGCATGATGTTCATTAATGTTCTTTTTGGATGCCCAAAGCACTTCATTATTTTAAAAATGTTCCTCATAGCAAATAGATAGATAGAATAATGACTCAGTATGTAGTAATGTATGATTACAAACAACCTAGGAATATGGTGATATTATTCTAAGTAAATGTTTAATGAGAAATCTACAACCACGAAAACAAACTCATGGGTGCAATTCATTATTTTGCGAATGTCTTTCAAACATGCAGCACCCTTTGATTACACATACTATCTTATCATTATTATGTTCAAAATATGATCTGGGGTAATGACTGGAAAATAAGCACAATGGGATACTCTACATTATGAGAAATTATTATAATCTATGCGAGCAATAAATTTTCAAAGCATATTTAGCGCGTTCTATTCCTACGTAAGGCTATCCCGATAATTTATCTAATTTTATGTTGACCATTCTTATTAAACCATAGTTTTTTCAAGGGGTCAATAATTTAAGTTAATAAGAACCACACTCATCTCAAAACATGTGTTACATTTGTACATAAATACTTTTAAGTGCACCTTGTATATTTTTATGTGCTATTTAAACCATCTTTGCTTATTAACACTGGTCATTTTTTTGTGTCCAGATGTTGAGAAGTGGCATGTGCTGACAAAATAATTATTAATGAATGGTTAAATAATAATAAAACCTCTGAAAGCTTATAAAAATTAACTTTTCAAGTAACAAAGAAAAGGTATGTGTATCTATCAAAATGTGAGAAATATAGCCTACTAGTGTTTTTGCAACTAAGGTGCCAACTTCTTAGAAAAGGCTTTGTTTTGAACAAAATGTATTCTTAAGAGTGCAGAATTGGAGAGGTCAATGACAAATTCATAGTGAAGTGAACTAAATTTAAGGAAAATAACTTTTAAGTGGGACTGTCACGCCAAACGTACCTTTATCCAATTGTTTCCTCTACTCTACCTCTTTTAGAATCTGTTCCTCTTTTCCTTATTTTTGGTCTAGTTTTTTTTTTTTTTTTTAAAAACATAAGACTCAGAAGGGTTTACTTTTTATGTATTTTTCTTACACTTGACATTTCGGACACAAGGAGGAGCTAAAGTCAGCTTCATGTCCTGTGTCAGAGAATGTTTTCCCACAATACTCACCCTCCTGCTCAACACAGGAAATGGAGCTGACTTAAGCTCCTCCTTGTGTCATAAAATGTCAGCCATAGGAAAAATACATAAGAAAAAGTAGTCCCTACTTTGTCTTATTTTTTTAAAGAGAACTAGATAAGAAATAAAGACAAGAAGAACAGATTCCGACAGAAGAAGAGAAGAGGAAACAATAGAAAAAGTGTGACAGTGCAGCTTTAAGATATACAATAGTGTTTCCTTCAGCTGAAGAAGAAACAAATTCTTAACAAATCATCAGAACTAAAACCAAATCATAGGAAGCAAATAGCGTAGCCATACACGATGAGCAGCAAGCACAGCTTAGAAGGTTTTATTTAATCACAAAATGGATTTGATGATAAAATGTTTAATGTTTTCTTTTCTAACTCAAAACTGCTCCTGTTTTGTAAAGTTGACATTATTTAATGATAATAAACTATATTGAAAGGGTTCTAATGCAAAGTGCTTCAGTTAGCTGAAGCTCAACAGATTCCTTAAGATAAAAGCTCTTTAGAACCACTAGTTGGTTTTCAACGCAGCATCGGTTTAATATAAATTTTATTGGCACACAAAACTTTATTGACACACAAACATAAAAGAGAGGGCAATTATTTGAGTAAGTGTTATGAGACATAAAATCTAAGAGCTATTCTTATTTTTTATTTCCTATTTCCCCCTAGCCCCCACCTTTCTTTGAATGTTGTTGAGATACAATACAGTTTATTTCTGAACCAGAACTATGCAGTACTGAATCAAACTCATTCACGTCTCGAAAAGTAGAGCTGGGTTTTATCCCAAGGGAGCTACTGAAGTTTTGTAAGTTGTTGCAATTACTTCAAGCAAATAGAACATGTCAAGCTCTGTGATTCCCTAAAATGGAAGAAAAACCCCTATACAACTAAATGACACTCATGAGAACTAACTGTTACATTAGAGTCGAACAAGCTTTTTCAACTCTTTTTCTGCTTTAGAAAATGACATTTTATTTTGAACACCCTCAGGGTCTGAAAAAGCCTGAATATATTTTATCGGGAAACAAATTGTACACATTTGGATCTTAACCCCCCAATAAAACCACAGAGAAATATAAAAAAATAAAAAATAAACATTTACAACATTAAACTGATTCAATAGCAACTCAAATTTAGAGAAAGTCTTAAAAAAAACTCAAAAGAATGCAGATCATCATTTTAACTGATTCGAATGTCTATTTAGTTGTAGAGTACAAGCTTGCCTAACATGTCAATTTACTTCTGTATGTCAAGTTATAATTGTCTCATAACCTCTAGTTGGAATGAGAGATGTGACAAGTAGTTTTGATACTATCTTGTGTTCTGTCAAATGTATGTTTGCATTTTTGTAATATCACTATAATTTAAAAAGATATTCAATATAAAAGATAAATAAGGAGAATAGCTTTTTTGGGGTGGTATTTCTATACTGTACTCGTTCATGCCTTTATGCTCCACTACTTTTACATATGCAATAAAAAATATCTTTGTGATTGCAGAGCCTCGGGAGCTTTAATCTGTTCATTAGCTCTTGAGGTTCAATATTTTAAAATATGACTATGAAACATGGTTTGGAACAGCTTTAGTTTATTCAGTTTTATGAAGGTTGTGTAATTCATGCAGAAAACAAGGGTTAAGTGCTTGCAATATTTTACAAAATAACTAATGCATTCTAGATTCCCATAACTCAGCTGCTTGCCATGTGCTTTGTCATCAGAAAATAAAATGACATTATGCATTATAAACTTTCCTAAGGCACACCTTTTGTACTCCTTACAATATAGTCTTAATGTCTGAGAACATAATATGATAAATATTCACATCCGACCTGTGTGGAATATTAACAAAAAATACATTTCGACTTCCCAAGTATACGGAATATATTGCTGGTAAATCAAAAGATCAATTACAGCTTAGCTAGTGATAGTTCTCAGAATTTTGCTTAACCTCCTAACTTTCTATAATTTCAGCCCAAATTAGCAATAATAACATCTATCATTTTATATGTAATGAAGTTGGAAAAGTAGCACGGAAAAGTACCTTTGTGCTATTCATCTGAAGAGACAATTTCATTTTCTGTGAGCTTTGTTACAAAAAAATGTAATCAACACATCACCGAATAATGTCAGAAAACCACTGCTGGAAAATAATGACAGGATCTTATTGATTTTCCTTTCTTGCACAAAGCTACCGCATTTAGTAATGTATAGAATATATGCTATTTATTTTAAAAAATAATAATCCACTTATCAAATCTAAAATGAATGGTGAAAATAATGCAATGTGTTTGTAGTCATTATACATGGCAGGCACAGGCACTGCCATGAATACCAATACAGTATTGACAAGTGTGAGTACTATATATATATATATATATATATATATATATATATATAATTATAATGAAGAGGAGGGCTAGAAACTTTCCCCTGGGGGCTAATTCAAATAAATACCTAATTTTTCCATTTGATACTTACAGTTCCCATATCTCAAGAAATATCCTATTGGAACAGTCAGGAGAACGCTGATATCTTGGGTCACCAGTCTAAGCACAAACCAACAGAGATCTGGGTTAGCAAGACCCTACACAATTCCTGCCTGCTTATTCATCCCTGTGGTATTTTGCCAGTGGGCATCCCGCTTTTAAGCTCAAAAAGATTGGTGCTGTGAGGATGCAGCATGCAGCTCTTCTAAGTTTGTGGCCTGTTTGCCAGACCTAATGCATGTCAGCCATGTATAATTAACATATTTACTTTAAATGATGTCACAAACACAAATGGAATGGATGTATGGATAGATCTATGTTGTACTTTACTAAAACAATTAGCATTTTTTTTTTTTTTTTGCTTTTTCAATAATGATGGGACCCAGTTTGTTCTGCTTCTTTTAGGAAACAAACAATGGTTGCAAGTACCCACTTAGGTACTAAAGGATCCCAAATCCAGCCACAAATCTTAAAGTAACTGAAAGAAAGAAATATACATTATTATTTTTTTTTTACAATTTATTTATTAGTTTATTATAATATATTAAACATACAAAAAAATACAAGAACAGTATATTGTTTACATACTTGATCACAAAGAAGTATATATATTATATTTCACAGCATGTATATCAGCAATAATATTAAACAATATTGCTACTCTCCAAAAAATATACTTCAGACATACACTCAGCAGTAGAGGTGAAGGTGTCGGGAGCCAAATGTCCCTCACTTCCATCACTACTTACATATAAATAAACAAATGAACAAACCAACAAACAATAAAGTTGACATAACTTTCTTTATCATTCATATTATATTTTATGCCACTCTTAGTTCATATTAGATTCCCCCTTTTCTAGAAATTCCTATTTAATGTCACAGTACTCTTTCCAATGTTGGGTTCTCAAGAACCTTTATCCAATTATCCCAGATCTCATATTGGCGAATATTAATACTTAAATTGGAGGCTATACCCCTTTCCATTTTACATTGAGTTATAATGGTTGCCCTAATATGCTGCCAAGAGTCAATTGTTGTCTTTTTCCAGTTTTTTGCTATGGACATCTTAAAAGCAATCAAAGCCTGAATCAGCAAACCTTTCTTATCTTTAGTTAATTGCGGAAAATTGAAATATAGAAGCAAATTATCTGGGGTCCAGATATGCATGATATCCAAAAGGTTATTTATATGCCCCAAAAATTGATCCCAAGCTTCCCTAATTGGTACATTTATTAGGTATATTTATGAACATGAGATAATGATAGGTAGTTACATTTTTGAATGGCCCAAAAAATTATTTTAGGGTTATGTGGGTTTATACAAGGTGTCGTAAATTACCAAACTATATAAATGATGTACGCATACTCGTACAAACTCTGATCCATGTACTTTAACAAATATTTATTCAGAGACCAAACTACAACAACATACAAATAATGACACACAGTCTAACTAAAACAACAACAATAATCTATCAATAAGAACTAACCCTTATAAAGTCATCAAATCCCACTCACAGTTCACCATGATAACCTTAGCTCATGTCTGTTCACATGTCTGATCAGTAGCACAGCCAAGAAGGAACAGGGAGAAATGTAGATGAGGAAGTAGTTATCTTTTACTGACTTGTAAAAGTATTGAATTACCTAATTACCATATCAAAGGGTAAAGCTTACCCCACTGTTAGAAAGGAAAATTTGAGCTTGGTCACATGACCCCTGGTCACCATATTAGTATGATGACAGAATGTCACCACACAAGGATGTTTGGTCACAGCACTATATGTTTGGGTCTTGAAGGACAAGAACATAGCTGCCAGAGATTGGAACTCCCTCACCGGTATTTGTGAAGGTTGAAACGTTTGATGATCATGGACCAAGAACCATTTCACATTGGCTAGGTTTTTGAAAAACAGCCACGGGGTTTTCCTGCTTTATCGTCATTAGGTATCACATTTAGGACTAGGGGGGGTAGGATCAGCAACATTTTAAAATATCTTTAATTAATTTTAAAAGACATTTGTTCACATCAGGACATTGGACACATGCTACTTGAAATCTCCAATTTGGTCAAGTTATTTGGCTTTTTTATTCTACATGATTATAAGTGACCCAAACAGTTTATGTATTTCAATCGAATGTGCCAGTCAGTGCAACTCAGCTTTAAGTGAAGGGTTTGAAACAGCTATGAGGACAAATTAATATCCCTGGTGGAGAGACGGGTAGTTGAGGTGGAAATAAAGGTTCTGCATGGATCTGCTGCTTTGGGATGTATGGTGTTTCCAGCTTTCCATTTAGTATTATTTTTGTAATTTCATCAGCATTCCAATTAAAATATGCATTCTTTGGAGAGTGCTTCATTTATGCATTTTGTGCTACATAGTATAATTCACCAGACTCTTGATCAGCCATGTACACAGAGAGCTTAAGACCCAACAAAATTAGAGATTCTATAATAATGGGTTACACATGGGCACGATTCATATAAAAAAAATCCATTCTTCTGATTTTAAAATACATATCACTTACGTTTTGTAAATGTGTCATGAATTGATTGTGTTTTATGACTGAGCTGTCATTTCAACAGCTCTCAAAATAAATATACACATTTAAAGCTATGGTTCTCTTCCCAGTGTTTAAACATAATTGGTAAACAGTTATGGGGTTATTTAATTTATTATGCAAATGTTTAAGATTAACCATTTATGAAACAGAGAGATACCTTATAAATTATGGTTTATAACAGTACAGATGTTATTTTTTATGAATTATTTAAAAAAAAATATAAACACAAACATATTTGTGTGTGTTATAAATGTGAACTATTCTAGATTAGTCAAAGGCAGTATTTTTTCTTTCTGCATGTTTGTCATTGTACTATCACAGTAGAATAGTCCACCTAAGCAACAGTTCAAGAAAACAATAGTACATTTAAATTAAATATTAAAAAAGGCTGTAAAGTAGTAGAACCCTGAATCACATATTTATAAGTTGAGGTATATTTTACCGGGCACATAGATGTTTCTTCACATATAATTAATATTTGTGAGGACCACAAATCAATATACAACTCATTTGACATTAATTTATTAAATTAATTAAACATGTAATATGCAGTTTCCATTACTATGGATTAATGCCAGAATGTGTATCGTATTGAGTATACTTGTATGCAGTTACAGGTAGTAAATCATTCAATTTAAAACGTGTCAGCAAAGGCTCTCAGTGGAGCAGACCATTTTCCGTGATTTTGTAATGAATATGGCATACATCAATTTGTTAAGAATTGATTAATTTCCAGATGACAAAGCAGAGCTCTGACTTTTACATGAATCTATTCTTTATTTAACAAATAAACCAACAATGAATACATTCTTGAAAAAAACATCTACAATGGATCATATATGCTCCCAAAAAGAAATCCACATTTCATATTAATTGTGTATATATTTGTTGTGTGAATTGAAAGGACAAGGATTGAATTTGTTTATTTGCCCTCAATCTATTAAAATATGTATTATATTTCCAGGACTTAAAATTGTAAGTGCTGTGTGACTAACTAGGCTTTAAAAGTTACTTGCTCCTGCAAGCCAAGAGGACGCAAAACACACTCACCAAGTAAAATTTCTACTTCCCAGGGCTGAATTATGTTATATTTACCTTTCAATATCACAGAAGAACACAGCACATCTCACCACTCTCTGCCGCGGAACTATAAGGGTTCATTTATTTTGTTTGTCGAGTGCACACCCAGGCAATTTAGGCTTGATAGGCTGACTAATATTGAATGTCTAGTTGAACCTTAGTATGTCTGGTCCCACTAGGGGCAATATTTCTGACAAAACAATATACTTTTCATGCCCTGGAAACTGCAAGCAAATATTGAATGACATTGTAGTTTCTATTGTTTTTTTTCACAATATGCTTTATTCTCGTTGTAAACCTTTTTTATAGCATGCACAGCTCGTAAATAAAATGTTGGTATATAGGGGGTGGAGCCAACTACCAATCAAGCCGGATGCACACTGTGAGAGCTCTGGACCGATAGCCCTGCCAAAGGCTGTAATCGGCCGTCAGAAACACAACCGGTGCCCAGAGACAGGATTTACCAGCACCTCACACGATGGGGAAGCGCTCCCAAAAACTTCGGGCAGATAGGAGCCCAGGAACCCGAGATATCGGCACGTTCCTGCAGCAGCCGACCAGGCCCGCACCAGCAAAGATGGCACCGGTGACGGCCTCCACTTTCGAATCATCTGATGCAGAGAGCTTACTGGTGGAACTATCCACCTTCCCAGAGGTACTTACTACAACCCACCAGCCCCCAAATGAGGGAGATACTGCCCCCTCGACTAAAGCAGACATCAAAGCCCTTTTGCATGAGATAAGGGCCATGTTCCAAGCAGATGTGGCTGGGGTGAGGGAAGAAGTGGCCACCCTTACTGACAGGATTATCAGATTGGAGGATGACATGGACGTGACGAAAGTGGCCCAAACAGCCACAGATGGTGCCCTAGGCTCACTGCGGAAGAGCAATGAGGACGTGCTCAACCGCTTGGCCAATATGGAGGACAGGATGAAAGCAAGAAATGTGAGAATTAGGGGGGTCCCTGAGACCATAACTGCTGGTGAACTGCCACATTTCATCTGGAGACTCCTTGCTACACTGCTCCCCCCAAAGCATGCGAAACAAGTTGTTATGGATCACTGCTTCCGCCTACCTAAGGCCCCCAGAGCCCCTCCAGAGTCATCACGAGATATTCTTGTAAAGCTGGTCCAGGACTCAGACAGAGGTGCTAGTCTAACAGCAACCAAAGATACCCCCAGCACTACCTTTGAGGGGCACCAACTGACATTTTATAGGGACATATCCCGCCATACCATCAACTGGCGACGGTCACTACGCCAACTCACTCAGCACCTCCAGGAAAACAAAGTACCATATAAATGGGGAATACACAAGCTGACGGTAGAAAGAGGGGGCAAGACACACTCACTCACTCACCTATCTGAATCCCACCATTTCCTACGGGACCTGGGACTGCCCATGAGCACCTTTCCCTTGCCGCAACAACCCTCCTGGTCAGTAGACCACATTACTCCGTTTGTCCCAAGAGAGGCCGCAGGGGGATCCCGCGACCCGCCACCATAAAGAGGACTAATGCAACAGCTCGTCCATCTCACCACACAAGCTTCTTGCGAGCTCACCTTCTCTTTAGGTGTTAGCATGAACACTAAATATTGTTTGTTGGTTTTATGGTTTTATGGTTGTTACATTTTTTTTTTTATCTATGCTTTTAAGATTTTAATCTAAATTGGCTCCGTTAGTAGTAGCTACACGAGTTCTGCAGAGTTGTATACCCCCCCACTAACCTACCCACCATGCTTAATATGACCAGCAGCTTCCACCAACAGGCAGACGCTGCGTGACACAGGCCGTCAGCAACCACTTTTCATATTAGTTCTGATTTTGATTTTAAAATTAGTACAATTAATTACCAATGATGGCAGACTGAGGACGAGAATACAGTTATGACCACGGCAGTATATCATAGGTACCCCAAGCAATCCCCCTCCCCCCCTCTCATATTAACCCAGAAGTCTGTAGGTTTTAACACCCTTTGAATACGGCTGACTACCCTTTCTGTACTGTACAAGTGAGATTATCATACACATTATAAAACGTGCTGTATAACTGATATGATCTGTTACAATGAAATGACCAATGTTACACTGTTGATGACATGTCTTATGGAAAGTTGTGCACCTTACAAAGCACAAAAAAATAAAGAATTCAAAAAAAATGTTGATATAAATTGGTACTAGAAAAAAAAATAGCAACAGATCTAGTAAAATGATTGATTATAGTCAATAACGCTGTTTTGTAAAATCTCTGAGTAAACATATCAAATATTTGTACCCAAAATATAATTATCTTTACTAAAGCTCAGATTGTTCTATATCTGTTAAATATATTTATTTAGCACATTTATATATTGTGTAGCCTTGAAACCTTGTTTAGTTAACAGACTGTGGTATAAAAGTCTAAAATAATGTAATCTAATCAGGTATCACTGAAGGCAAATCATTGTATCAGTAAGCATAAGCAATAATTTATATTTGTATGTGTGTACATTATATATGCAATAGAAATTTGGATATATGACAAAATTGTTGATAAGCATATTAGATGTTGGATAGAAGTGAGCTGGTCCTTGTGCACTCTGAGTCTTTTAAGTGAGAGTTTGGGGTTTGTGCACTCTGAGTCTTTTAAGTGAGAGTTTGGGGTTTGTGCACTCTGAGTCTTTTAAGTGAGAGTTTGGGGTTATATCAATCTGTGGACTGTATTGAAAGTATTTATAACCTTCCATTTGAGTTGGGGACCCCTAGCCATCTCTAGCTGGACTACACTTTTAGGGGGAGTGGACAATGACATGCCCAACCTCTTATGTTCTGAATACCCTCACCTGAAGCAGGTGGGGAGTGAAACTGGACAATAGCATGTCCACTTTAATGATTATTAAATAGCCCTCACCAGCCACCTAAGGGTACAGTCTGGGGGAACAATGGTATATCCCCCATTTATGAAATGTCCCCACGCACCACCTATTTGTAGGGGTCTGGCAACCCCCACATTTATTGAATAATAATCCCCACTCACCCCCCATGGGTGGGAGTTAGAAGAGGAGGTTAGTGTTAATAGCTTTCATCTGTCACTTAAGGGTGGAGGAAGGGAGAACAGTTTAGTACCCCCAGATAATGTTTAGTGCCCCTACATGCTGGGGACTATAGAATGTCCTATCATGTTTTTATAGTAGTCCTGCCCACCCATGATTTAATTTAAAGCCCTCATATAATGCCTATGGATATGAACACAGGGGACACCACATTGCTTAGCATTCCCCCACTTGCAGCAGGTGGGGGCTTAAGGGATATTTTATACCTGCCTTATACTATATGATACCCATAGTCCTTTTCTATTTATTTAGTTATATACATACAATTTTAAAGTCACAACTGGCTAGATATGCTAGCTAGAAATGTACATGGACAAAATTTAGTTCGCCTGAACTAAAAAATATTTGCAGACAAATAAATTTGGACTAACCAAATCTTTTTGCCGTGCACAAATCTAACAAATATCACATTTTTTTTTTCAAATTTGTATTTTATTCAGTTTCAAATACAATAAGGGATACAGAAAGAAAAAGGGGGGGCGACAACAATCGTTTATCACTATTAACAAACAGAAAACAAAAGAAGGGGGGGGGTAAGGTCACGAGATTATACAGCATTGACAAGTTAATATGATAGTATACAATTTTCACATCGTACTAGATACATATGTCCCAGTTATACAAACTAAAAACAGTAGTAGTATTTTGCAGCAAACCCCACAATTACATACATTGCGTCAATAGTCTTGCAAGAGATATACAACTAAAGAGGAGCGAGATTGTGCAAATATCACATTTTTAAAAGTAGTTTGTAGATGTGCAGCATGCTCTTTGAAATGATAAGTGATGTTTTTTTATATATATACTTCATTATCAATCATTTTAAACAACATCAGTTAACTGATTGGTGTTATTATACTTTTGGTTGGATTGTTATCTTAATCATTGGTAATTATATATATTAATACATTTACTTCGGTAAAAGAATGCCTATTAGGCATATTTAGTTTCTTCTTTATAATAGATTAACACATTTATGTCACAACCTAGCCAGTGTTCACTACATTAGGAATCATCAATAACTAACAAGGTAATTTAAAGTTTTAGGCTGAAATAGCCTTTTCTCAGTTAAAGTGTTTTGGTCTAAAATTCAAGCAACATTTCGATCTCAATTTTCTGTTTGGCTATTAGGCGTTTTTGTCAAATTATTAACAGTACATTTAAGTTTAAAATGGGACTATGTATTATTTAACAAAGCAATTAGTCCAGGAAACTGACAAGGTTATTCACTAAAGTGAGAATTGTGGGGAATTCAAAAAGATTTCAAAGTGAGTTCTAAATTGCAGGCCAAAATGGCCAAACTGATAGTCGGATTTAAAAAAAATTCAAATTCAGCTATTTTGATTTATAATTTGAAATTCATTTTAAATTCACTTTGAATTCCCAAGTTTAGTAATTGGCCATGTAAAATGCTTCCCAATATTTATACTGAAATAGTTAGAAGTAAACGAAAACCGGTTTCCCAGTTAGAAATGAAATTTCTTTTTTCAACACACATCTTGTTTTTTTTGTTTTTTTTATATTATAAATTCAACATTTGTAATGCTAAATAATTTGAATTATTTAATTATTCAAATCATGTTTATTTATCTGAAGTGTTATTTAATATTATCCTTATATCCTGCATTTCTCAGAGTATTTATTGATATATTCATCTCTGTGTGTGATGTGATAAGAGAAATGTAGCCCTTTTCAGCCTCAGAGAATCATTTATTGTGTTTTGGAGAAAGATGATCTGCATCCCTTCTAGCAAATAAGAGATTAATGAATGGAGCTTTAAATTAGCATCTCATTTTAAAATATAAGATCACCATAACTCCTGCCAATTTGAGCAATTCTACCAACAGTTTACCATCTGGAAAATATTTATATTAATGACTTTTTTTTTTATCAAACATTGTCATTACTGATAACAAATGAATTAATTATAATGCATGTATGCTCTTCTTATGGGGCGCATCCATATTAGCAAAACAATTGGTTTGGCTAATTTACACAGAAAAATGTGTATTCAATGCACAGAGATAGAGAAAATAGGGATATTACATACCTATGACATTACATTACTGCCACATAAGATAACATTAGTAATGCAATTTAATAAGATATTAATTTGCCGTTTGTTTGCCAAGTGGATAGTCTGATTAACATTGAATTGGGAACTATACCACTGAAGTCCTTGAGTACAAGATTTTTGTGTGATTATGTATATGTATAAATAACTATTTTTTATTTTATTTTTTTAAACAGAGGAATATACTTTATCTCACTCAAAAAACTAAGAATGCTCTAAAATTAATATTACTTCATTATATGTAACAAGACATCAAAGCGTGAGCATATCAACAATAACACTCAACATAAATGATATTAGTTATGTTTCTACTTTAGTTTAATATTTTTAAATCATGTCATCTTGTTCAGACTGGGTCACACTGTGCTTTAGCTATTTAAGTATGCATGTAAGCATGTTTGTATTTATTTAATGTTTATTAACAAAAATATGTAGAACATAACAGACATATAAAAAATAAGACATGTGTTTTTACTTAAAAAAGAGCTTATATTTAACAATGTATTCTAATTATATGTTCAGAGGAGAAAAATATTTTATTGAATATTATTTTTAACATTGAAAATTGTTATGGGCAAAGAATCCTTTAGATTGAACGCTCACAGACTATCTGGGCACTTTGTGTAAATATATATATATATATATATATATATATATATATATATATATATATATATTAAGGGAATCTAAGGAATTACTGAAAAAATGTATACACTGAAACAATGACAAATAGTTCTAAAAATGTACCTTTCATAAACTGCAGAACTGGTCTCTGCAGCTAATGAAGAATCAAATTGTTTTGCTCAGCACTTACTTCCTTGTTAATGTATTGTCCAATCAAATGCTTCTCAGTGAGTACATATCTCCAGTCCAACAGCCATTCCTGCTTTACACAGCTTATTAGGATTACCTAATATTTGTAACTTTTTGTGAGGCTAGCCTCATACTGCTTGGATAATAGATACTCCTTACTAACCCATAGGTGGGAAGAGGAACTTGCCATTGTCTTGGAATAAAAGGTTTGAGACAAAAAAAATACCACTAATTCACCAATGTACATTCCCTACACACCTTCAGGAAATCTCCTATAAACTATTCACTCAGTGGTATGAGACACCTCAATTATTGCACATCCGCATGTCTCATTTGTCAGACTTATGTTGGTGCTACTCCCACCAGATAAAGAGCATTCTACACATATTTATATACATTCTACACATATTCTACACATATATTTGAGTTTGAGAGTTGCAAGCCAGAGATGCTGCATTGGTTGTCAATCGAGACAAGTTAATCAAATGCTGGTGTGGAGCAACTGACGTGTAGTATGTTTTCAAGGAATTACAGAGTGAGGAAGTACAGAGCCCCAAATAATGTGAAGGGTAGCTAGGAGATTACAGACCCCCTATTAGTGTGCACTATGTACTGGGAGCTTACAGAGCCCCCCGGTGCAGTGTGTACTGGGATATTAAAAAGCCTCCAGAAATGTGAAGGATGTACTGGAAATATTACTGAGTACCCTGTAATGTGCAGGGTGTACTGGGAGATTACAGAGCCTCGATTGATGTGCAGTGTGTACTGGGATATTACAGAGCCTCCAGTAATGTGCAGGGTGTACTGGGAGATTACAGAGCCCCCATTGATTTGCAGTGTGTACTGGGAGATTACAGAGTCCCCAGTAATGTGTAGTGTGTACTGGGATAATACAGACCCCCCCCATTAATGTGCAGTGTGTACTGGGATATTACAGAGCCCCCAGTATTGTGCAGTGTGCACTAGGATATTGTAGAACCCAAGAAATGTGCAGTGTGTACTGGGATATTATAGAGCCCAATAAATGTGCAGTGTGTACTGGGATATTATAGAGCCCAATAAATGTGCAGTGTGTACTGGGATATTATAGAGCCCAAGAAATGTGCAGTGTGTACTTGGATATTACATGACCCCCAGTAATGTGCAGTGTGTACTGAGATTTTAAAGAGCCTCCAGTAATGTGCAGTGTGCACTGACAATATTACAGAGAGGCTCCAATAGTGTGCAGTGAGTTCTTGGATATTATAGAGCCCAGGAACGTGTTGTTGTTACCGGGATATTACAGATCCTCTTATATGTTAGTAAATGAGTTTAGAGAATACATTTTGTAATATATTAAACAACACTTTGTAGTTTATCGAATACACCCCATATTGTATATTGAAGGAAGGGTAAAAAAAAACTTGGCCAGAGCTAGGGTAGCAAAACCACACTAAAGACATAGTGTGCAGATGGTTTCATATAGGACTGATCTATCCAGTGTGCATATGTAAATGCTAGCAAGGGTTTATATATGCCCACAAATGATAATTTATATCGGTACTTGGGTGTAGTATATATACAATATATAGTATATATACATATTCAACTTCCAGTAAAATTAATACACCATGCACCATAACCTCTACAGCATGCTGTAGTGGTCATAGTGCCAGGTGTGCCCTCGGGCAAACCATTGCAAATAGTAGGACATAGTTAAACCATTTTAGAATGGCTGAACTTCTTACCTGGGGTCTGCTCTTGCCTCTACTACCTCAGCAAGAGAGCCAGGAGCTCTCTGTCTGAGCAAAGACCTGCTGTGCAGGGCTTAGCTCAGGAGAGATACCAGATGTCTTCAGTTTCTGGCTCTCTGGTTGAGATAGAGGAGTGGGGGAGCAGCTCCTGGCAGACCCCAAGTAAGTAGTCAAACTGTTCTAAATACTGTTAGACTACTTACAGTGGGGGAAGCCAGGGCACCATAACCAGTGGGTGATAGCCAGTACAAAGCTTCAACTTGACTTGCTATGGTCTTCTTTTAGGTTGTGGGAATTACAGTTTCATTGAGTCCTCACCCATTCCTTTCCCTTCTACCAATTCTTCTTTCCCATTTCTTCCTCTCTATATGTTTTGTATTTCGAGCTCATTGGGCACAGTTGAAAAAAATACCAACACTTTTTTTCAAAGTCAGGTCTAAATCAGATCTTTATCAGTATATTATTTTCTGTTGCATTTTTAAATTGATTTATCATTGAAGAATCATCTTCAAATAAATTATTTCCCTATTTTCAATAGATTCTAAAGGCAGGTGGTCCCAAGCATATTTTTTTTTTATATTTCTCCTAGTTACCAATTAAATTTGCAAAAATGGCACACTGTATCAATATGTAACAACTAGTTGAAGAGGGATTTGAAGTGGTTTGATATCTGAATTGAACAATTCTATCTGTAATAAATGAATCTGAAAAAACAAATCACTTTGCAAATTAAATTAATCATTCTAAGATACATGTAGCCATCTACGTGGTAGCTGTATTTACAATAATTTTTTTTTAATTATTAGATAGTAATTATTGATACAAATATTTTATTTTTTTCTAACAAAAATGTAAAGAATGGCTTTATCAAGATTACTTTCAACATGTCATAGGTGAAATGTTTAGAGATAATCAGCAAATTAATATTGGTCTTTATACATCATTAAATATCCTTTGTACTCTTGCTTTTCCATAGTTGAGCATTTTAACAAATTAAATGCAAAACTCATCATTAGATACTGCTAAAGAAACAATAAAAGACCTCTTGAGTAACCTATGATGAAATCCATTTAAATTCCTATTACTCATATATAATGGAAGAGGGAAGATTTTAGCAAGACTTTCTACAATATACTACAGGAAATACTAATGTGCATACTTTATTCTGTGGGTTAAGGCTTTAACAATTATTTTAATTTATTATATTAACTGAGCCATTAAATCATAACTTTAAAAAGAGAGCTGGGTTCTGTAAATGTAACATTAAATTAGTAAATTAGCAAATTAATTTCTCTTGGCAGTTGGTGTTTCCAATTTAAGAACTATTTCATTTGTATCAAACCATACACAACAAAACAAGCCTTTTCGCAAACAATTCACTGTAACATTTCACACGAATAGCAACAATAATGGGGCCTTCTATGTCAGTGCTTTCAGTTAAGCTTTGGAAATTTAAATTTTACAGTACATATCAAAAGTCAATGTAAGCAAACGTTCATTAATTGGCCATTGGCCATTTTGAAAGCTTTTTCATTTGAAAATTACCAAATGTATACTAAAAGGCTGAACTTGCAATGGTGTTTGCGAAAAATAAACCAAAACAGGCCTGGGTAATTTGGATGAAACGCGCAAAATGTACTAAGGCTCAAACATCTAATCTAAAAAATTGCTCAAGAACTATCCAGGCTAAAGACTCAAAACTAACACCACAAAAAATAAATCAGGTGCAGGTGGAGAAGGCATACAAATCGGCATATGTTCCTTGGATCTCCTAATGATCTGAGTGATTCCAGAAACTTGTAGCTTATACTTTCCTGCATCATGGGTGACAGTGTAAGCGCAAATGCGCTTATATCTAATGTAGTTGTTTCATCAATTCACAATTATTTCTTCAATACATGATAAATAAAGGGGCGATATGATTCACCAGCAAAGCCATGTTACAGTCCAATTGTAATATTGGCTTTCAATTATTGGCTTTCAGCTATGCATAGAAATACACAATATTACCGTACATTGTCTACATGAATCTGCTCTGAATGTTGTATCTTTGAATACTGCAATAAAAACCTTTTAAAAATAAATAAAATAAGAAATACACCAGTTATAGGCACCTTTTCATTATCTCTCAACTTCCTATTCATAATTTTGCACCCAATTTTTTATATCTTTAGAGTTATATCAAAATGAATTTTTTGTATTAAAAGACAAGTATTTACATAGTGAGAAAATAAGAATAATTTGGCTATTAATTTGCAATACTAAGTATATTCAGGTGAATACATTTTTTGTTTTTTGGAATAGTGAGTGATTTTTCAAAGAAATGTACCCAGTGCTCATATACATTTAGAATCATGGCAGGTAGGTAAATAATTAAATGTTAGTGAGCTCTTGAGTATCCAACTTGTACTCGGTTTGGTAGTATTTATGGCAAAATACAATATCTTGATTCACCACTGTCATTAGTGATAGTTAGAGAGTCCTTTACAGTTCTTTGGTTCAAACTATTTTGTTGCTTAAAATAGATTGCATGCTCCTTCGGTTTCTTCAGGCCCACCATAATCAGTCTACTAAGACATACCTCTCAGTATAGCGCTTGACTTTTGTTATAGGTGTTGCACTTTTAATATTTATTTTTAGATAGTTTACAGCCTTATTTACTAAAGTGAGACTTCAACATTAATTCAAATTGAATTGAAAATTAAGGCCAAAGTAGCCAGCATAGCTGACTTAGATATTTTTTCCAGTAAGGCATTTTTGACCTTAAACTTTAAATACTATTTGAATTCATGTTACATAGAAACATAGAATGTGACGGCAGATAAGAACCATTCGACCCATCTAGTCTGCCCAATTTTCTAAATACTTTCATTAGTCCCTGGCCTTATCTAACTTGAATTCTCACTTTAATAAATAACACTGATAGTGTGGCATTTGCAGATTATTATCCAATAAAAGTATTAAAACAGCATATTAATTAAGATAGGGTGGATCAGTGGATTCCCAGTATTCTCTCTGTAGTAGCACTTTGAAAATTGACATTACTATTCTATATTTCATTAAAAATAGGGTTTGCATGACTTTCTTGATCGTATGAGGCATCTACATGATACTAGAGTAACATCTATATTTCTAATGTTCGTAAAGACTGATTGCAAGTGTAAAGTTTTAATCACATAATTATCTGAAGATTGCTGGCTTTCTTCTAGCAGCATTGGTTCCATTAACTGAATGGAGTAGATAAACATTCAGCCACCCCTTCCAAAAATGTTGAGAGCCACATGCTACAATTCTGGACATGAGCCAATTGTGGGCATAGTAGTAAGGCTCAGGATAGTCAAATAACATAAAAAAAATCTGATTTATACATATGTATTCTTTCTTACGTATATAATTGGAATTACTATTTATGTCACCAAGGCATATTGGGCATTACAGGTACAGTTTAACAAACTGCCAATTGTAACTTCATTACATATTATTTATGGATTGAATGTATCTATGGATTGGATTGATTGATTGATTAAAACTTTGTAATGCTAAATGGACATATGTATAAGTAGAACATTTGCTTGAAGCATATACAAAAAGGATGAAGTTTGAAAATTAAGAAATATCATTCAATAAAACATGGCAGTCGATTTGTTCAACACAAATGCGATGTGTACTGATATAGTAATATATATATATATATATATATATATATATATGAAATTCTCTCACATATAAAGTGGATTGGTCTTTTAAAGCACAGCTGTAAGCTATAAATGAAACAAAATACAGTAAAACAAATGTAGAGATGTAACAAAAAGTGGAAATCTATCACCATATTAGAAACATAGCCTTAACTCACCACTGTGTTTAGCTTTCACTCACTGTATATGTTACCCAAGAGTCTCCTATAATTCTCAGACATCCTGAGCCATATATATTTTATTGCAACAGAAGGAACAGCAATGAGCCGAAGTAAGGGTTTCCTCTGCTTTCTGAATAGTAATTTCCCCATTTAAATCTATGGGGAAACTGCTATTTAGTAACAAGAATAAACTCTTACTCTGCTGAGAAAATCCATCCCAATGTGTATGATGAGTGCGTTTGTATTCCTGTGTGTTTATGTCTGTATGTATATGTGTCTGATTGTGTGTTTATGGTGCTATGGAATAAATTGAATACAAATATTTGATATTTAAAAAAAAAAAAAAAACATGTTTTGTTGCATAAAAGATAAATAAAAGAAAGGGTGAAAATCATGACAGTTTTTTGAGAAAACCATGAACAGTATTACCTGAAATATAAATAAAATTAATTACAGTCTTCTTCAATATGTAAGAAACTACCCCCAACTGTGAACCATGTCAATTTTCCTTTTTTTTTTTTTTACCGATTTTGACATTGTGGTACATTACTGTTCTTACCCATTTATCCTGCATTCTGCATTATTGTGTTGTTTTTCATCAGGCAGCTTTTCCCAGCTGCCTTGATCTTAGATACAATCTTTTATATGGTAGGAAAAATTAACTTCTGCATCTATCTTAATATGCCCCCTGACTGGCCAATCTTTTTCTTTGTGAACTGCAATCAATCATGTACACTACAGTCAGCAGCTCCTTTGTATTTCACTGTTCCTGTAGCAGTTTCACACATAACAGAATTCAACTTTATCTGACATTTGTTTTTAAATTACCTTTACATTATCTGACTAAGAAAAATTTCCCTTGCCATAAGTACTCTGATCACTGGTTTCCCATGTGCTTGCCATGTGTAATTTAAGTTTGGTATTTTTCAGTATCTTAACACACAAAAGAGGTGTCAAGGTAGTCATTGTTTCAAATATATACTTTATTTGGATGTGGTTTTGCTGAAAAGCTTCATGAATGAGCACTGAGTGAGTTCCGTAGTTTCAGCTAAGAGCAGCTCTTCCAACAGCATCTTTGCTGTGGACTCTGGACTTGTGTTGGCACCCCAGGTCTAATATGTTCCAGAGAGTCAGAACAAGGACAGTGAAGGCTACCAAGTGTCCTTTTTTCTAGCTAAAGACACAACTTCTAAGCACTGTGGCAGAGTGGAGCAGGCCCAAGATCGCGCCAATCAAACTCCAAGTGAGGACTCTTCCTTACCGCCATGTTCTCCAGTTCCACTCATAATTGACAGACCGATCACCTCAGTGGATATGAAGGTCCTACTGACTGACCTAACTGCCATAATCACAGCCTCATTCACAACCCATTTGCAGGAAATTCACAACCTGGGCTAATACACCCATCACATGAAGCAAAAGATGGATGAGTTTGTCCCTCCTGTCCTCCAGACAAGATGCAGAAATGGGATGCAATAATCAACTTCTACAAGCTCAGAATTTCAGATTTGGAGGACAGAGCATGGAGGAATAATCCTGCTTCAGGAGGTTGTCTGAGATGACCGCCCCCTTCAGACCTGG
Organism: Pelobates fuscus; assembly: GCF_036172605.1. NCBI lineage: Eukaryota > Metazoa > Chordata > Amphibia > Anura > Pelobatidae > Pelobates > Pelobates fuscus. The sequence goes on along the minus strand of NC_086318.1, from coordinate 324,668,173 downwards.
CCACTTACCTGGTGGATTTATTTCAAAAAATGATAACAGAAATTCACCCAGATATGCTTTTGTTGGATTGTGCTCACAGGCTGCAGATACCTAAACTCCTCCCACCCAATGCACCCTGAGGTGTCATTTCTTCCATGTAAAAGAAAAGATCATGCAAGCAAGTAGGAACCTGGAGTTTCCTGAACAGTTTTAGCATATCAGGATCTATGCTGATTTATCAAATTCAAGTATTGAGTTTCATAAATCTCTATCTTCTATGACGGTGACTAATGCCATACAGTACAAGTGAGGCTTTCTGGCTAAACAAATGGAGCAACACAAGCCATTTCCTCTATGGATGCAGGTCATCATAGCATGACAATTAGAGACATACTAGATACCACACTCACCAAGTAACCCAGATGCTCTGAAGACAGGGCTGGCCAGGCCTCCCTTTCAAGATATGCAGAATAAATAACGGTTTAGGCACTCCGGGGTAACAAAAATAGCAGCTTTATTGGGGCAAAAACAGCAACATTTCAACCTTACCAGGTCTTTATCAAGATTGATAACATATAATCAGGATAATAGATGATGCTATGTAGGTCTGTCTTAGAATGTTGTTGATTGCTCAAGTGTATGCAAATTAACTGTTACTTTGCCACAACCTTAAATGTGACCTTAAGTAATACGAAAACATTGAAGTTATGTAGTCTTTGTTATGTATGTTCAGTAACTGTGATTTATGATGTACCACTATGCTTCCATCCCTCTTTTCCCTTCCTTACCCTACTCCCCTTTTTGAAAAACAAATAAGTGGGCAAATGTTAAGAAAAACAAAAAACTATACTTTATTGGGAAATTGAAAGTTATTAATTGTGAAGAATTGCAGAATATTGCCATTTTAGGAGTTTTTTTTTTATATTTTATTTTGGCCTACCTTTACAATTTAATTTGTTAGAACTTAACAATTTTTGTGAAATGTGTAATTTCTAATAGTTTATCACTATTGTTATTGGCATTTATATAGTGTCAACTTATGCTGCAGCACTTTAGACATGAAAAAGAACCTGCTCAAACGAACTTACTTTCTTCTTATCTGTTTTTATCTGTTTCTTAGTTCTATGGCAGTGGGAATACCATTGCTCTAATCAGCCATATATATTTAATCATCATCAAAGTGGAAAGAGTATTGATTTTTGGTGAGAAAATAGCTACATATTACAATGCAATGCAACATGAATGCTCTCTATTCTTTAGCCTTTACAGAATGTACTTTTTGTTTGTGTATATGAACCAAAACCACACATTCCATATTGTTTGTAAATATATATGAGATGCAAATGTGTTGACTCTTTCTGTAAAGGCACAAGTGAGCTGGAAAGTTCTTAGAGTACTGAGAATGGACAAAAACACAATTGTTCTATTGGTTTGACCTTCAGTTAGTTGCCATTGAGTGGGAACTAACTGAAGGTCAAACCAAATGACCAATTGGTTACCTCTGCACACTATATACAGCAACCACAAGTTACAAGGCAGTGGAGAGCCAGACCTTATAGTACTAAATGTGAAAATAATGTCATGTTCCTAACTCAATGACGCATATATCACATTATATAAAACACACTTAGTTTTCATTTCAGATTAGTAATAGAATAGCAAATTTTATTTCATATCTTGTTTCATTGTAAAATAAAAAAATATTATCTCATAATAACCAGGTAGAACCATATTGCTTAAAATCAAAATTTTGGGCTGTTCTATACAGTAGTTTCTGGAAATAAACCAGTCCAGGTTTATTAATCTAAGTAATAAATCTTCAAATGTTGTGAAATATCATAAAGGGAGAAAACTCTACTGTATTAGGGAACATTGATGGATTGCCTGGTTAACTGTGCCTCATGATCCTGGTGAAAAGAAATGACAGATATAAAATAAATTTATGCGTGATCTGTACATGTACGAAAGATTCTTGAAATTATTACATAAATTCATGCTTCATGAGATTCTATTCAGAATAAGGAATGGGGTATACTATACCTATGTCTATATCCATGTAATCTGATATTTTGTGATTTGTGCAGCATATTTGTATTTTATACGTATTTTATAATATTTATAACATTTTTTCAATTTCATCTTCTAGGTATTGTTAACACCAATAGAGTAAAGTATGGAGAATTGTTAAATATTTAGTACAGTATCTTCTCTTTTGGGTCAAAAAATGCAGTCATACTTCCTTCTTTCTAAATTATATTTAATATATTTACTTATTTTACAGCAGTATATAAAAAAGCAAATTAGGCAATCAGTTGGTGAAAAAATATAGACAAACTAAAAGCAATATGAGGGACTTAAAGGTATAAGATGATAAAGCTTTTTTGCTCTAGAAAATCTAGAAATAGTAAAGTAAGGTAAATAATTAAGCTGAAAATAAAAGATCCAGATACACAGAGGAATTCACATAAGGTGAAACAGTGACAAGTGTAATGTAAAATATATGATGAAACAAATCATTATAATAAATTAACTAAAGAATGTATGGCAAAGCAATATTTTAAAATAGCAAAATTGGGAAAGTTAAGCATTAGTATTATGTTTAGTATTTAGCTGAACAATAAAATTAAGAAATTGAAAACATACTTTCTCTTATCCCTTATAGCATTAGAACATATGTATGTAAAGGAACACTCCAAGCACCATAACCACTGAAAATTGCTGCAGTGGTTTTTGTTTCCCCCAGTATAAGAAGTGAAAACATTTTTGAACATTTTTTATTCTTATCTGGTGATAACCGGGTGCAGCTACATGCCTCCACTGCTAATGCTTCACAGCCAGAAATCCCTAAGCAGAATCTTCCATTAGCTCTACTAAGTTCTTCAGTGTAGGGTTTGCCTGATTGTACAAGAGTATCAGCAGATCTAAATTGCTAAGGAACTTCCAGACATTTTGTAGTAGAAGTTGGGAGCAGCTCCTGGCAGAGCTCAGGTGTACAGTTAAACCATTCCATAATGGTTTGAATCCTAACACGGAGGAGTTGGGCAGCAGTCCGCTACTAGCACCATAACCATTGAGCTACAGTGATTATGGAGCTTGGAGTGTTCCTTTAATACATTAACCAGTAGTAGGCATTAGAGTGTTTACAATGCTTGATCAAAAAGGAGATTGAAATACCAATGAGAGTACAGACCTCAGTTCTCTGAAAGCTAAATAAGCAGGAGTGATGTATTTTAATGGGGAAATGTAAACAAATTGTAGAACATCTTCAGTCAATCTTCATCTGAGACTATTGTGACCAAAATTTAGCAACTATTTTTTTTAATTCAATATAACTCTCTGCTTAGTGAATTAATACAGAGTGTTAAAATTCAGTTGCAGTACTTCTTTTGACAATACATTGAACCCCCACAGCAACATTTTTCAGCATCTACAGAGTATAGAGTATGCTAATCATAATGAGACATGCATCAGACTTTAACAAGATTATGGTAAATGATAATGTATTTCATGAATTATAAAAAGACATAGTGGCACCGTGGTACTCCACAGATACAAACATAATAATACTGGGAAATTGTTATAGGTAATTAGAGTATGTCTAATTTGCTAGCATTGTACCCAGGTATTATATGTCTCTATATATTTGAGAGAAAAATTGTGGGTCTTGAGGATATCTTACCTAGCTTTTGAAGTGATATTTTTTTTACATTACATTATTATTGTATTCTCATTCAACAAATGTAAAAGCTGGAGGGGCAAAGGCTAAAGATAACATTTGAAGATTTATGAATGCGATGGCAGTAAAAAAAAACCTTTCAGATGAATTCTCTAGACTTCTTGTTCTGTTAGAGTGTAAATAATTGGATAAGTTAAGGTTTGTTTGATGTTATAGACCAATATGTATGCACTCGCCACCTTTGTCAATAATTTAAGCAGTTTTTGGGGGGGATTTTTTGTCCCCACTATGAGACAATATGGTCCTCATACTCGTGTTTATACTTTCCAGTGCTTTGTCTGCTTTGCCTATGGATAATAGAATAGGCTACATTATCAAATAATCAAAATGATTTGTCAGACTAATGTAAAGTGACAAATATATCCAGGAGATTTTATAGAAATCTTTTTATTTTTTATTTTTTTTTAAAATACCCTATTGTTAAATAGGTCTTTAGATCAAATTAGGACTTTAATTTGAAAGAATGGAACATAAGTAAGGGACACTGGGTATTTCTCTTGCATTCTAATACCTGGAGTAAAGTAAACTTTGCATAGCGCATGGGTGATAATAGTATCAGCCTTACCTGTTGCCAGAGGGACGGCTACCTAGTAACTTTTTTGAGACAGATTGACAGACCTGATTTGTGGTGGGCTTCTGGCCTCTTACTTTAATAGGGATTATGATAGATCAGGTTTCCATTGATATCCAAGGGAAGGAAATAAAAGTGAGTTTTGGTTGGGGAAGGATGGGAAAGTAGCTGTACAGTTGCCTTTTAATAAAAAAACATCCTGTGGACCATTTTGCTTTTTTGATACTTTCATTATAATATATTTTTATTTTATTTATTTAAGTTGGGACATCAGGAATACTTAATGACATGGCAGTAGATTAGGTCCAAGCCAAACATTTTTAAATATACAGCTTGCTGTACTTGCATAAAAAGTTGTCTATGCGAATTATCAACTGATTCAGTGATAGTGAATTGTCTCCAAGTCAGGTCTGATACTAAATTCTATAAGTATGTCTTCTGCAAAGATGACATTCACTTGATCAAATGTCAGGAGACATACTTTAAGTGATGTATTTGATGTTGTTTCAATATATGTAATTAAAAGATAGAAATATAACTGACTACTGACCCATATTTGTGTTTGTTTAGGCTGAAGTGATAACCATGTCATTGGATAAGTTTTGGTACACCTTTTTACATATTAATATGTGCATACTTACTATGTTGTTTGTTCAGTTCTTTAAATGTGTAAAGCAATTATATTGTTTGATTATATTTATAGATGGGAACATTAAATTACCATTTATAATTATTCCCTCTTTTATATGTCTTTGTTTAATGAACAAAGAGAAAATGTTCTCAATAAAAACTATTTAAAAAGAGATTTAAATGTAACATTCACAGCTTGCACAAAAATGTATAACAAAAAAAAAAAGATTAATATCCATGGCATATAATATTAAAATTATATGAAAGTACACAAATGTTTAATTGATTTGTTAATCTACACGATTTGTTAATCTACATGATATTTGGGGTTTTACAAATTGCAGATTGTACAGTATTATGTATCCTATTTTGAAGGGGTTTAAGAAGGAAGGGGTAAAAACATTTTTGTGATTAAGCGTGTGGAGTAATAATTCCAAGTGGCAGATCAATTTATATGGAATATTGCAAGTACAAGCCATTTAAATGTATAGCATTATTAAATGGCATAGCGTATGTACAGTTTTTGAAGCAAGGAATATTTTGGGCATGTGTATTTAAGAAATTATCTATGTACCGTATATACTCGAGTATAAGCCGAGTTTTTCAGCACATTTTTTGTGCTGAAAAACCCCAACTCGGCTTATACTCGAGTCAATTGTCTGTATTATGGCAATTTGCATTGCCATAATACAGACTGGGGGCTGTGGGGGCTGCAGAGAGATGTTACTTACCTTTCCTGCAGCTCCTGTCAGCTCTCTCCTCCTCCGCCGGTCCGTTCAGCTCTTCTGTCAGCTCACAGTGTAAATCTCTTGAGAGCCGCGGCTCTCGCGAGATTTACACTGGGAGCTGACCGAGGTGCTGAACGGACCGGCGTAGGAGGAGAGAGCTGACAGGAGCTGCAGGAAAGGTAAGTAACATCTCTCTGCAGCCCCCACAGCCCCCTCCTACACAGTGCCCATCCACTGGACCACCAGGGAAGGAGAGCCCCCCTCCCTGGCCAGCTAGCAAGCAGGGAGGGGGGACGAAAAAATGTATATATAGCAATAATAATAAAAAAAATAAAAATAATAAAATAAAAATAATAATTAAATAAAAAATTATAATAAAATAAAAAAATAATAATAAAAAATTGTAATGAAACAAAAAAAATATTAAAATAATAATTAAAAAATAAAAATGCCCACCCCCCACCAAGGCTCTGCATCACACTCTGCATTACACACACACATACACACACTGCATTCATACACACACACTGCACTCATACACACACACACTGCACTCATACACACACACACACACTGCATTCATACACACACACTGCACTCATACACACACACACTGCATTCATACACACACACTGCATTCATACACACACACTGCACTCATACACACAGCATTCTCATACACACACACTGCACTCATACACACTGCATTCATACACACACACTGCATTCATGCACACACACTGCATTCATGCACACACACTGCACTCATACACACACACTGCATTCATACACACACACTGCACTCATACACACACTGCACTCATACACACAGCATTCATAAACACACACTGCACTCATACACACACTGCACTCATACACACACTGCACTCATACACAGCATTCTCATACACACACACACTGCATTCATATACACACACTGCATTCATATACACACTGCACTCATACACACACTGCACTCATACACACACTGCATTCTCATACACACACACACTGCATTCTCATACACACACACTGCATTCTCATACACACACACTGCATTCTCATACACACACTGCATTCTCATACACACACTGCATTCATTATATACATACACTGTAAATAAATATTCAATTAATATAATTTTTTAAGGATCTAATTTTATTTAGAAATTTACCAGCAGCTGCTGCATTTCCCACCCTAGTCTTATACTCGAGTCAATAAGTTTTCCCAGTTTTTTGGGGGTAAAATTAGGGGCCTCGGCTTATATTCGGGTCGGCTTATACTCGAGTATATACAGTAATTATATATATGGACATATGTATATTTCCTATTATTTTTATTTATTTATTTATACATATATATATATATATATATATATCATTACATTCTAAGTGTGTTTTGATATATATATATATATATATATATATATTAAGATCAAAATACTGATAGAATAAATGTACATATATATATGAAAATACACTTAGTTTGACATTATGTATATAAGATATATACATATTATATAGATATAATACATGTGTATATATATATATATATATATATATATCTTATATATATATATATATATATATACATATATTATTATTTTTTTAACACTTATTTTTATTTTTTTAACTTTATTTTAGGATTTTTCACTTGCAGGGAGACTGCCTGTCAGCACAGACAGTCCCCCTGCAGGCAGATACACAGGCACCTATTGCGGCCATGTGATCAGCGGTCACGTGGCTGCGGGGTCCTGATCTGCTGCGGGGAGACTGCCTGGGCAGACAGGCAGTCCCCCTGGACCGGAAGAAATGCTGATCACCGCCGGGGGAATGACGGCGATCAGGTAAGTACCCCAATACCGTTTTGATGGTTCAGGACTGTCATCGGTCCTCAAGGTGATGTATCCGATGACGGTCATGAACCGTCATCGGTCCTCAAGGGGTTAAAAAGGACTACATTGTACCATGAGAGCAGAAAAGTGTATTGTAAATTTATATTCCTTAGGTTAATACGAATTCATATTACCCTGATGTTATACAAACCTTCTCTACTACTTTAGCTGGAGGCTGTCAACTGTAGTTATCACTTGCATATCATATGTTGTGAGTGACAAATTGATTTGTTTCATATAACTTTATGACTGACATTTATATTTAGTGGCATCTTTGATCACCTGTTTAGGTGTTTTACATTTTTCATTTTTCTCTGAAAAATAATTTCCTTTCACTACTGATTTTATATGCTGATCCCTTCATATATGCTGTTTATGTCTATATGTAGTATAGCATTCTGTCTATATATAGTTAGACCATTCTGTAATAATTAACTAAAGTGTATGGCTTATTTTTCCCCTTTTGATTGAGGAAACAGAATTCAAATGATATAAAACTTTACTAAACTTAAAAAAAGTACTAAAACATATTTTGTATTCCCAGTTCGCTTGTTGGTACTAGGCTAAACTGCATAAGTAGGTTGACATATGACTAAAATTTATATTGCATTGAGATTATTATTTTAAGAAAACCATTGACAAAATAAAAGCTCTAAACTGGTTCTATAAGACACTACAGGGAGTTTAATTATTTAAATGTTCATGCTACAGTTCATTACCACTTTAGTTATCATTATCAGAAGGCAAAAATACAATTTAGAAAGTACTAAAATGTTTAAAATGCAGGTCATGTATTCTATAGATAAATGGATAAAATATTTAAAAGGACTTACTAAAGTTATGAAACTCGTATCATTATCTTGTAACTAAAGGCACAAGGCATACGGCTATTACAAAAAACCTTTGATCATTGTCATGGTGTGTCCACGCTATGTAATCTGGTATATACAGAAAGTGAGTTAAAATCTAACAGCTATATCATTGTAATTTAAAATATCATTGTAGCCCTGTATGTGTGAATTTTTCAATATGCAGGAGCAAGGGAAGACAATAAAGATGTATTTTTGAAGTCAGAATATAATGTACATATTTTTCATATATACATTTTCAGCAAATTAGTACATTTTAATAATAATTGTAGTATTAAGAAACAATAAAACTACATATTATTGACTATGTTTCAAAGAAGAATGGTTTGTTAATTTTAACCTGTAGATTGAATATAAAGGGTAAACTTTATGATAATCATGTATGAGGTGTTTAATGTTTATTGAATACATCTAACAATCCTCCTTTATATTACGTTGTCAAAATAAGGAAAGTAGCATCAGAAACAAAGCATGCTGGTAAATACCACAATGAATTTTTAATATTCATCTAGTCTGCTGATATACACTGATCAGCCGCAACATTGAAACCACCTGCCTAATATCGTACAGGTCCCCCCTCGTGCTACTAAATCAGCTCTGATGCATTGAGGCATGGAATCCACAATACCTCTGAACATGTCCTGTGGCATCTGGCACCAAGACATAGCAGCAATCCTTTAAGTCATCATGGAAAACCATTGCCATAAAGAGGTGTATGTGGCCGGCAATAATCTCTAGGTAGGTGGGACATGTCAAAGTAGCAGCCACATAAATGCCAGGACTTAAGCAGAACATTATCCAAAGCATATTTGTAAAGAGGCTTGCTGCTATCTCTTCCCAGGTAAAGAATATGCACACACCCTGCCCTCTGCTTTTCTTTTAGATTCACCAGAGCAGGCAACCTTCTTTCATTTCTCCATGGTCCAGTGCTCACGTCCCCATTGAAGGCACTTTTGGCAGCGGACAGGTGTCATTAGGTTCACTATGACCGGTCTGCGGCTATGCAGCCCCATACACAGTAAATTGCAATGCACTGTGAGTTCATTATATCATGGCCAGCATTAAATATTGTCAAGAATTTCTATGTGATTGGTCCAGACGAGATACTCTTCACTCCTCATGTACATCAATGAGCCTTGGGCGTCCATGACCCTGGCACTGGTTCACCGGTTGTCCTTTTTTCCCCAATTTTGGTAGGTTCTAACTAATGAATACTGTGGACCCCCCTCAAGACTTACCATTTTGGAGATGCTATAACCCAGTCATCTAGCCATCATAATTTGACCCTTGTCAAAGTCACTCCAATCTTTTCACTTGCCCATTTTGTCTACTTCCAAAATATGACATTCAAGTTCTCTGAAAAGTTAAATTTGCATCTGGCAAATAGCCATTGAATGCAATTCACAAAAACAAAATAAAATATGGTGGGGGTAGGGGGGTAAATAGACACACATTACTTATAGAAATATGATAATGATATAAACAGCAAAAATAAATGTGTGAATGGGTGAACTTGATGGACTTGAGTCTCATTTCAACATAGATAACTAAGTAACTATAATTATAATATGTGCATATTTTCTGATAATAACATATTTGTGTTAACTCTGATGATATTTCTTTACATTATCATTATATGTATCCTTAATGAGCTAATTATCAGTATAAAATGTGTTCTTTGTCAAATGTAGGCAGCATAGCAATACCAGAAAATGCTACTTTTATCTCATATGTTCTGCTATTTGATTATATAATGTTCTTGCTTTACACTGATTTAATTAAGTATAATTAATGAAGTTGGCATGCAGATTGTTCAATTTCAATAAACATAAATAAATGCTTTATTAAATAAATAGGAGCAACTACATCACTAATAGACTTATTATAAGGGAAAAGAGTTGTTGTCATACATTAACTCCTACTAAAAGCAAGAAAAGTAAACTAAAGATGAACTGTTCATTATTTTCTATAGAAAGTGGTCTTAATTTGTTAAATGTAACAGACACTACACTTTTGGGAACCAATGAGGATTGTAGCGAAATCCCACTGAATACAGCCCACCATCAAAAACATAGTAAATTCCTGGAAGAGTGATTTTAGCTTGTATCTTGGTTAACTCAATTTACAATAGTCCATGACAAAGCAAAGCTATACAATTATGTTGGTTATTAATCAGCAGATTATAGTGACAACATTTTAACTTAAAGGGACACTTTAGTCACCCAAGCAACTTTATCTAAGGAATAAGTTTTTCTGTATAGATCAAACCTCTGAAGTCTTACTGCTCGATTTTCTACTATTTAGGAGTTAAAACATTTATGTTTATGTTCATGCAGGTTAGACCACATACCCCTACACTGTGATTTACACAACCAGTATAAAAAATTGTTGAGCTTTCATTCAGATGTTAATTTACTTTTGAGGTTTTTAACACCTTGGTTGTAAATGTAATTTTAAGCACACACAGGAGTCTCTGCAAGCTCTAGAAAGTTATTAACCGCAGGAGATAAAAAAAAGTCTAAATAAACAGACTGTGCAATAAAGGAAGTGTAAACATTAGATCTCACTTTTCAGGAAGTTTTTGAGATATGAATAGGGCTGCATAAACAAAATTAATTTAACTCCTAAATAGCAGATAATAGAGGAAGGAGACAGACTGCAGTGACGTAATCTATACACTAAATCGGCTTCACTAAGAGAAAGTTATTTTGGTGACTATAGTGTTCTTTTAACCCCTTAAGGACCAAACTTCTGGAATAAAAGGGAATCATGACATGTCACATGTAATGTGTCCTTAAGGGGTTAAAGGAGATAACTTACAAAAATGAACTTTACAGGATAGCATGTCCTTTAGTGTAATGTACAACAATATATGCTTCAAACAGATATTGCTTTATATGGCCATTAAGTCGCCTTACTACATATTTCATACTAATGTGTACAAAAAAAAAGTAACATTGTGTCATAGAACTTTCTTTCTTTCTATCTCCACAAAAATGCCATGCATTAGATTAAATACCACTTGGCTTTACTTATTCCATATATCTCAGTAACAGTGCTTTAAAAAAGCAAAACATTACTCTCAAAGGTACACTATCAAGTATTAAGTCTGGAATAGTAATTACTAAGAGGATTTGTCTGTCTACATAAATGTCAAAGAAATAATGTCAGGGGACAGGCTACTGCTGCATTTTGGGTCTGAGCTTCCAAACGAAAGGTATATAAGGAATATAAGCTAGGGACAACAGAAAATGAAGTGCTACTGAATTAATGCCCATACCAGCCTTTGTCCTAGTGTGTGAAAGCAAATACATGTATTTAGAGTATATACAGAAAATTTACATATATTACCCTTTGTGAAATGTCACACAAATAATAAAGAAAGCGTTTTAAATTTTTTAACTTTTTTTTTTTTTTGGAAGAGCACATGGAACAAGAAACAAACAATATCATTATTATTATTTTTTTATTTAAACATATCCATTTTGCTTGGGAGAGCTAATTACGTTAAGAATAGGTTAGTAGACTTCTGGCGTACAAAGTGGTTTAAGAAAAAAGAATTTAATTATACCTTATTCATGCCAGCAGTTGGTATTTTGCTTGTCTAATTGAATGAGAGTAAACCCCATGCTGGGTCCATTCATTTAAAATACTGACTCCAACCGAGGAACGAATAACAGTGGGGCGGTGAATAGACAATTATGGCACCATTTGTGGTAAGCTTGCCATTTATGTACTTGAAAATATTGTTTGCTTACTTTGTTTAGCAACAACAACCTTCCAAATGCTCCTTTTTCTAAAAAGAGAAAATATCAAAAAAAATGTAAAGTCGACAATTAGCATCATGATTGCATACTATGAAATATATACATTCATGTATACCTATATTTGTATACATTTGACGTCTATATTTGTCAAATCACAGCTTTACTGACATATAAATAAATGTGTTTTTACTAAACATATATGTTACAAAAAGGATACAAAAATGTATATAATAATCTAGGACACTCCAAACACCATATTCACTACAATTATTGTAGTGGTTATGGTGCTAGAAAACAATCCTGAAAAATTTATTTTTTACATTCTTTTTGGTGTTTATTTTCACAGCCAGTGCATCAATATACCCCACTATCAAAATGTTTGGATGGCATAGTAGTTAAAATAGATTTTCCTAAATTACTTCTGTCAGTAGGTGGTGTGTAGACTTCCAGTGCTAGAGATTATGATTTAAATCACAAAAATGGTGAGATAAGTACAATAAGTTATAACATAAAAAAATCTTTATAAGCATATGTTATTTAAAAAGTACCTTATGTCTATTTTGTTTAAAATACAAGAGAGAGTGAAAGAAAACAAAAATGATAAAAAATAACTTGCACCCTACTACCCCAATTGGATGCCTTTTGCATTTGGGTATTGTAAGTGGATTGTTTTGAGCCCAGTAATTGCAAGCATGAGATATCCAGCAAGACAATTAAAAAGTCTACACCCAGGGCCGGTGCAAGGATTTTTGCCGCACTAGGCAAAAGAAAAGTGTGCTGCGCCCCCCATGTGACATCACAATGCCCCACCCATATGATCTGCCATATGAACTAACGCCAGTGCTGCACACAGTGTGTGTTTACATTAAAAAGCCTGCAAAGACAGACTATAGACACCAGAACCACTACATTGAGCTTCAGTGGTTCTGGGGATTATAGTGTCCCTTTATTGTGAGGTGAATTAGAGATTAGTGCCATGAATAATATACTAGATTGCCTACTTACAACCAGATGAGGATGGTGATGGGCTCTGGCTGCAGTCTGGCTCCACTGGTCTGGTGTAGAACAGGCTCTCTGGCGGGTGTTTGTAACTGTGGTCACAAAAGTCAATGTTCTGGGGAAACGTGAAGCAGCTCCATTTTTTAAACATTTATAATGCTCCTTAAATGGACTGATGGGGAACTAAGTACTAAGTGCCTTGACCCGTGTCCTCTGTAGCGCCACCAGCCTCCCATGCTTGATAGGAGAGCTGCAGCAGTTTTAGAGGGTGTCAAACTCAGTACTGCCCCAGCTTCTCTAATGTTTGTATGTTCAGTGTATGTGTGTGAGCAGGGCTGGATGTACATGTCAGGTGCCTATAGGCAGGGCCGGCGCTACCATAAGGCGGCCCAGGCGGCCGCCTTAGGGCGCACCGGCCCTGGGGGCGCAAAATCAGGGTGACCGGAAGGAGGGAAGCGCACTGCGCTCCCCTCCAACCGACGACCTATTGTAGCGTGGCCGAGCGCCCGGTTCTGCGGGCGCGCGAGGGAGCACTCTCCCATGTGTGCTTCCTCTTCAGCTCCCTCGCGCGCCGCATACTGATACCGGAGCCGGAAGATGACGTCATCTTCCGGCTCCGGCATCCCTACGCGGTGCGCGAGGGAGCTGAAGAGGAAGCACACATGGGAGAGTGCTCCCTCGCACCCGCCAGCCAGCCTGCCTACCCGCCCAGGAGCCCAGCAGCACCACTGGACCCCAGGGAATCCCTTCAGCACTCCAAAAAGGTAAGGAGGCTGGGGGATTAAATAAAAATAAAAAAAACGTGTTAGTGTGAGTGTTAGTGTGTGTCTGCTAGTGAGTGTCAGTGAGTGTGTCTGCTAGTGAGTGTCAGTGAGTGTGTCTGCTAGTGAGCGTCAGTGTGTGTGTCTGCTAGTGAGCGTAAGTGAGTGTGTCTGCTAGTGAGCGTCAGTGTGTGTGTCTGCTAGTGAGCGTCAGTGTGTGTGTCTGCTAGTGAGCATCAGTGTGTGTGTCTGCTAGTGAGCGTCAGTGTGTGTCTGCTAGTGAGCGTCAGTGAGTGTGTCTGCTAGTGAGCGTCAGTGTGTGTGTCTGCTAGTGAGTGTCAGTGTGTGTGTCTGCTAGTGAGCATCAGTGTGTGTGTCTGCTAGTGAGCGTCAGTGTGTGTGTCTGCTAGTGAGCGTCAGTGTGTGTCTGCTAGTGAGCGTCAGTGAGTGTGTCTGCTAGTGAGCGTCAGTGAGTGTGTCTGCTAGTGAGCGTCAGTGAGTGTGTCTGCTAGTGAGCGTCAGTGAGTGTGTCTGCTAGTGTGTCTGCTAGTGAGTGTCAGTGTGTGTGTCTGCTAGTGAGTGTCAGTGAGTGTGTCTGCTAGTGTCAGTGAGTGTGTCTGCTAGTGTCAGTGAGTGTGTCTGCTCGTGTCAGTGAGTGTGTCTGCTAGTGTCAGTGAGTGTTTCTGCTAGTGTCAGTGAGTGTCTGCTAGTGTCAGTGAGTGTGTCAGTGAGTGTCTGCTAGTGTCAGTGTGTGTGTCTGCTAGTGAGTGTCAGTGTGTGTGTCTGCTAGTGAGTGTCAGTGTGTGTCTGCTAGTGAGTGTCAGTGTGTGTCTGCTAGTGAGTGTCAGTGTGTGTCTGCTAGTGTGTGTCAGTGAGTGTGTCTGCTAGTGAGTCTCTTACTGAGTGTGTTTGTGTGTGTATTAGTGAGTCTGTTTGATGTCTGTTAGTGAGTGTGTGTTTGTCAGTGAGAGTGTATGTTTTGTAAGTGAGTGTGTGTGTATGTCTGTCGCTGAGTGTGTCTGTCAGTAAATGTGTGTCCGTTAGCTGGTGTGTATGCATCTGTTCGTGAGAGTGTGTGTCTTCAGCACTTACCTTTCTCCCTTGGCGCTGGGGATTCCTCCACCTCTCAGCTCCGAATGCTCTTGCCGCGTACGCATTCAAACCGCCCATAGGAAAGCATTACTCAATGCTTTCCTATGGACGTTCAGTGTTTTAGAATAGCGGAAGCTCCTCTAGTGGCTGTCAGTGAGACATCCACTAGAGGCTGAATTAACCCTCGGTGAAACATAGCAGTTTCTCTGAAACTGCTATGTTTTCAGCTGCAGGGTTAAAACTAGAGGGACCTGACACCCAGACCACTTCATTGAGCTGATGTGATCTGGGTGTCTGTAGTGGTCCTTTAAGTGTGTGTGCATCTGCATGCACTGGCGTACATACCGGGGTCGCAGGGGTCACAGCCCTGCAACCCCTGCGACCAGGTGCCCGCCGCCATGTGTTGCGGCCCCGGCCCGCGCAGAGTAAGCGCGAGGGGGGGCACGGATCAATTTGCGCACTGGGGCCCCATGGGTCATGTGTACGCCACTGCACCTACCCTGGTGTCTGCCGCAGGCTGTGTGGAGGGGGCGAGGATATGAATGACATCATATCCCTGCTCCCTGTGTACCACACAGCGTGGCTGGCGCCCTGTGATGGGGCTGGGCTGCAGGACAGGACTCCAAGGAGCCAGACAGCATGCATCCAGGGGACAAGATTGAACTGATGTAAGTATGTAATTGTGTATGTATGTATGTCTCTGTATGTATGTATGTATGTATGTCTCTGTATGTATGTATGTATGTATGTAGGTCTCTGTATGCCTGTATGTCTTTGTATGTATGTTTCTGTATGCCTGTATGTCTCTGTATGCCTGTATGTCTCTGTATGCCTGTATGTCTGTACAAAATGTATGTGTCTGTATGTTTCTGTATGCCTGTATGTACAAATGTATGTGTCCGTATGCCTGTATGTCTCTGTATGTACAAATGTATGTGTCTGTATGCCTGTATGTCTTTGTATGTATGTGTCTGTATGCCTGTATGTCTCTGTATACCTGTATATATGTATGTGTCTGTATGACGGTATGTCTCTGTATGCGTGTATGTCTTTGTATGCCTGTATGTATGTGTCTGTATGCCTGGATGTCTCTGTATGTATGTTTCTGTATGTCTATGTATGTATGTATGTGTCTGTATGACGGTATGCCTCTGTATGTATGTCTTTATATGCCTGCATGTCTCTGTATGCATGTATGTCTCTGTCTGTATGTCTCTGTATGATTATTTCTGTGTTTGTATGAACCTTATTTTAAACGAGGGTGGGGGGCACCAAAATGCATCTTCGCCTGTGTAACTAAAAATCCTAGCACCGGTCCTGCCTATAGGCACCGAATTCTAAGGTCTCATGTCCCTAAACTCAAAAAATACTTACTTGCAAAGTATTTAACACCCTATGTCTTATGTAGTCCAGTCACCCTGCTATTATTGATAACAGAGCTGTAGTAGCTGTTATACAATGTGCATCACGCTGTGCTGTACCAGGTCCTTCTGCACGGGCACTTCCTGTATGAGAGGTTGTTAGCGGGTCTTACACTTCCTGTCCAGCCTCACAGACAGACACTAGGCACACAGATACTGGATAGAACTGAGTACTACACTCTTTAACCCCTTAAGGACACATGACGTGTGAGACATGTCATGATTCCCTTTTATTCCAGAAGTTTGGTCCTTAAGGGGTTAAACCTGTTCCTGCAGCTCTGCTATTAAGCATAGGATAGGAGGCTGACTGGGTTACAGGGGATGCTTGCCAAGGCTCCTGGTGGTGAACATGCACCTGTAGGCAGGTGCCTACTCTGCCTAATGTTGCAGGACACACAAACCTGTACAGTTCACCATGAGCTGAAATGATGAGAAACAACACCATATGTAAACACATTTGGCAAAAATTTACAAAGAAAACTATTAATACGAGCAATAGTAATAAGAGTTATGTATAAATTATGCACCGTATATACTCGAGTATAAGTATAACATTTTTTGTGCTGAAAAACCCCAACTCGGCTTATACTCGAGTCAATTGTCTGTATTATGGCAATTTACATTGCCATAATACAGACAATGGGGCTGTGTAGGATGGGGGCTGGCAGAGCTGTTATTTACCTCTCCTTCAGCTCCTGTCAGCTCTCTCCGCCTCCGCGCCGGTCCGTTCAGCACCTCTGTCAGCTCCCAGTGTAAGTCTCGCGAGAGCCGCGGGGTCATAGTGCGACCGCGAGACTTACACTGGGACTTACACTGGGAGCTGCACGGACCGGCGCGGAGGAGGAGGGAGCTGACAGGAGCTGCAACAGAGGTTAGTAACAGCTCTGCCAGCCCCCCTCCTACACAGCCCATCCACTGGACCACCAGGGAGTGAGAGACCCCCTCCCTGCCATGTATCAAGCAGGGAGGGGGACGAAAATAAATAAAATAAAAAATAATAATTAAATTAAAAATAATAAAAAAAATTCAAATAATTAAAAAATAATAATAAAATTGCCCACCCCCCACCAAGGCTCTGCAACACACATACACACATGCTGCATTCAGACACACATGCTGTATTCATACACACATGCTGTACTCATACACACGCTGCACTCATACACACACTGCATTCATACACCCACACTGCATTCATTATATACACACACTGTAAATAAATATTCAATTAATATAATTTTTTTAGGATCTAATTTTATTTAGAAATTTACTAGTAGCTGCTGCATTTCCCACCCTAGTCTTATACTCGAGTCAATACGTTTTCCCAGTTTTTGGGGGTAAAATTAGGGGCCTCGGCTTATATTCGGGTCGGCTTATACTCGAGTATATACGGTATATTAAATAAAAATGCCACTGAAAGTGAAGCAACAATTCAAATATATATATATATATATATATATATATATATATATCCTGTGTGGTAATCTACATGTGTGTTTATTATCAATAATAGAATTGGTTTATAATCTTTAAAGATCTATAGAAATATGGTGAACTATTAATAATGTATTGTATTATTTATTATGCATGGTTTTAAATGAAGAATTTGTGAATATTCTTGCACATATCACAGCTTCTTAGCTAATTAAGTTGATTTATATTTCAAGTTTCTAGAGTTGCTAAGATGATATTTTACTGCTAAAGTCAACCAATAAACTAATAAAAATAACCTATAAAATAAAATAACATAAGATATTCATAATTATTCAAGTACAATCTCATATATCAATGTCTCTAAGTGGAATCACACAACTTCTAAGTTAAGCTCTATTCCCATGAACTCAATTCGAGCCTGCAACACATTTATCACCATCAAAAAAAAAGCCTCATAATTAATTGTCATCCTAATTATAATCTGTGTGTGCCACATGCTACCTATCAATGCAACAACAATTCAGCAGGAGAAGTGCCCAGGGCTTTCTCTAGTACTTATGGTTAGCCTGTTATATTACGTTTTAAAACGTTATCCATTAATAACTATGCCAAAAAAGTTAAATGGAAGGATGACATTACAGCAGCCCAAGGTAGCACAGGCAAATAGAAAAACAAATAAAATAATACACATTCATTTATATGCACTCATTTGTATGTAAACCTTTTACTATTTGTTAAGTTTTACTTTTAAAACTTTTCATGGTCTGATTTTGTTGTACATACGTGTTGCTGCCATAAATATACATTCCGCTAAATATACTTTTTTGTGTTTTTAGTTAATATCAAGGTACTGCTTTGATGCATAGAAATGTAATACATACCGTATATACTCGAGTATAAGCCGAGTTTTTCAGCCCATTTTTTGGGCTGAAAAACCCCAACTCGGCTTATACTCGAGTCAAGGTCTGTATTACGGCAATTTTCATTGCCATAATACAGACTGGGGGGAGAGGGGGGCTGGCAGGAAGCTGTAACTTACCTTCACCGCAGCTCCTGTCAGCTCCCTTCTCTCTCCTCCGTCCGTGCAGCTCCCAGGTCGGCTTCCTCTGCAACTCTCGCGAGAGCCGCGGGGTCAGAGCGTTGCCACGGTTTACCGTGGCAACGCTCCGCGCGGCCGCGAGAGTTGCAGAAGAAGCTGACCTGGGAGCTGCACGGACGGAGGAGAGAGAAGGGAGCTGACAGGAGCTGCGGTGAAGGTAAGTTACAGCTTCCTGCCAGCCCCCCTCCTACAGCCCATCCACTGGACCACCAGGGAATGAGAGCCCCCCTCCCTGGCCAGCTAACAGGCAGGGAGGGGGGACGAAAAAATAAAAATATTAATAAAACAAATAATAAGAAAAAAAATATTACAATAATAATAACAAAAAAATTAATACAATTAATAATAAAATAAAAAATAATTACCTAAAAAAAAATAACAAAAAAAATATTAAGATAATAATTAAATAATAATTAATAAAATGCCCGAACCCCCACCAATGCTCTGCACACACACACACACACACACACACACACTGCATTCATACACACACTGCACTGCATTCATTATATACACACTGCATTCATACACACTGCACTCATACACACACTGCACTGCATTCATCATACACACACTGCATTCATACACACACTGCACTGCATTCATTATATACACACTGCATTCATACACACTGCACTCATACACACACTGCACTGCATTCATTATACACACACTGCACTCATACACACACACTGCACTCACACATACACACTGCATTCATCATTCATTATATACACACTGCACTCATATACACACACTGCACTGCATTCATTATACACACTCCTATACACTGCACTCATATACACACACTACACTCATACACACACTGCATACACACTGCACTCATACACACACTGCACTGCATTCATTATATACACACTGCATTCATACACACACTGCATTCATACACACACACACTGCACTCATATACACACACTGCACTCATATACACACACTGCACTCATATACACACACTGCACTCACACACACACTGCACTCATACACACACACTGCACTCATACACACACTGCACTCATACACACACTGCATTCATACACACACTGCACTGCATTCATTATACACACACTGCACTCCATTCATTATATACACACTGCACTCATACACACTGCATACACACACACTGCATTCATATACACACTGCATACACACACACTGCATTCATATACACACTGCATTCATTATATACACACGCTGTAAATAAATATTCAGTTAATATAATTTTTTTAGGATCTAATTTTATTTAGAAATTTACCAGTAGCTGCTTCATTTCCCACCCTAGTCTTATACTCGAGTCAATACGTTTTCCCAATTTTTGCCGGTAAAATTAGGGGCCTCGGCTTATATTCGGGTCGGCTTATACTCAAGTATATACGGTACATCTCCTTAATACAAGGTACTTATAAAAAATATATAATGGAAATGTCATAATATTCCCATATAAACTGGTGTCAAGAGATCAAAATCATATTGACCACGTTTACTTTGATCCCAATCAGTTTCATTAATATCTATAACATTAACAGTATATTACCAGGAAAGGTACATTTACCTTGATGCCAGATCCCACATATCTCCTGAGATCTAGATATCATTATTTCTCAAATTAATAATACATATTTTAAAGAAAAACTCTAAGCACCAAAACAACTTAAGCTTAAGAAAGCAGTTTTCATGTATAGATTTTGCCCCTGCAGTCTCACTGCTCAATTCTCAGCCATTTAGGAGTTAAAGTACTCTGCTAACAGAGCCATAGCTATATCTCCCCGACTGTTACTCACACAGTCTCCGTAAAAAAAAGTTTAATTTTTATCAGATCTTACTTTATTGATATTGATACTTTAGAGAGAGTTAAGAGAAGGGCTACTAAACTGGTTCATGGATTCCAGAAAAAAACTTACAAGGAAAGGTTAAAGGATATTAACATGCATGATGAGACAGGGGGGATATGATACATTTGGAGATTTTAATATTGATTGGCTGAATCCTAAAAATACTAGTTCTTGCACGCTATTTAAGACTTTGCAGCTAACGCAATTAATCTCCTCCCCCAACTCGCATAAACATTAAAAGCCTTAACCATACCCTGCTAGATTGGATTCTCTCCACTTCTCCTGATAGAATCCAGGAGGCCGGTGTTCTCCCAAACACTTTCAGTGATCACTG
The DNA here is from genome assembly GCF_036172605.1 of Pelobates fuscus. Lineage (NCBI taxonomy): Eukaryota > Metazoa > Chordata > Amphibia > Anura > Pelobatidae > Pelobates > Pelobates fuscus. The sequence continues at coordinate 324,647,009 of NC_086318.1, read as the reverse complement.
TTTAGTGTACTGTGTGCGCAAAATAAAGGCTATTAAATCCTCTCCCAAGGTTAAAATAACTAGGTCATTCAAAAAATGTAATCTTGAATCCTTTCTAAAGGACATCAAGAACCTCCCATGGCACAGATTAAACATTATCCCAGATCTAGACTGTGCTGTTGAATTCTTTCAGTCTGAACTCCTATAAATTTGGAATTTGCATGCCCCACTGCATAAGGTGAGGGTAAAAGGAGCACATATGAACTGGATCACAGCTGACCTCATCCAAATGTTCCAGTTTCGGGATTCTTTGTGGTCAAAGTTTAAGAGTACTGGCTCTATGAATGATCACTGTGCATATAGACAATGGCGAAATATATGCACAAAACAGACAAAATTGGCCAACGCCCAATATTTCTAATGAAATTCTGAACAATAACATCTCAAAACCTAGAAACTTTTGGAAAGTCATAAATAAACTATAACTCCCCCAATCCACTCCCAACCCTCCACTGTCAAAGTGGATAACCAAACCCTGCAACTTCCCTTAGATGTAGCAAATGCCTTCAACAATTATTTTGTCGGATGCTCTACTGCCCTGTTTGCCAAGCTAATAAATGGCACGCATCCTGAAACTACAAATGTGGATCAGGTCCCACTAAATTTTCAAAGTCCCATTATAGACAAGTTCATTTTTAGACCTGTACCTGTTAGTGTCATTGAAAAACATCTTAATAATCTAAAAATGAAAAACCAGTCCGGACCTGATCAAATCCCAGCAATGCTGTTGAAGCTCAGTGTGCCGGCAATTGTTAAACCCGTCGCAACTCTAATTAAGGAATCCTTGGTGTCTGGATACATACCCAAACTTTGGAAGACTGCGAGAGTAGTGCCTATCCATAAAAGTGGTGACACTACTTTGGTTTCTAACTATCGCCCTATATCATTGCTCCCGGTATTGTCAAAAATCTTAGAAAAATGTGTCCATATGCAACTATGTGAGTACTACCGACAATCAAACTATCTGACCCCTGATCAATTGGGCTTTCGCCAGAATCACTCCACTACAACTGCCCTCTTAAAAGTTTGCAATGACATCCAAACTGGCATGGAACAAGAAGACCTAACTGGAGCTATTTTCCTTGATTTTGCTAAGGCCTTTGACACAGTAGACCACAACATTCTACTGCACAAACTCAAAAACTCAGGTATCGGTGATCATTCGCTAAACTGGTTTCGATCGTATGTATCGAATCGCTCGCAATATGTGTCCATTTCTGACAGCGACTCCCTCCCTCTCCCAGTCACGTGTGGTGTTCCTCAAGGTTCCATTCTCGGCCCCCTACTATTTACATTATTTATAAATGATCTGCCTAATGTCTGCAAATCCTCAAATGTACACATGTACGCAGATGACACGGTAATCTATGCGAGCAATTCCGATCTACCGCAGCTTGAGGCTGTGCTCCAAGACCAGTTTACAGTGGTATAAAAGTGGATCACAAAAAACAAACTCTTCCTGAACACTGACAAAACTGTCACAATGATCTTTGGAACAGTACCTAAATTACACAAATTACACAATTCCCACCTGTCCATCAAAACAAATTCAAATGGCACACTGACCACAGTCTACTCTTTCAAATATTTGCGTATGATGTTAGACCCCAATCTATCTTTTGGCCTGCACATAGAAAAGCTTGCATCTAAACTTTATCCAAAACTAGGTGCCCTGTACAGAAACAAATCCTGCCTAAGCCCTACAGTGAAGGAAAAGATTGTACAGCAAATGCTGATGACAATAATTGATTATGGGGATGTAGTATATGCATCTGCATAGCAATCCCACATTAATAAACTCAACACGTTGTATAACTCGTTCTGCCAATTTGTTCTACAATGTAATTACAGGACCCACCATTGTGACATGCTAAAAAAACTACACTGGCTGTCGCTGGAATCCAGACGCACCCTTCATCTTTCCAGCCTTGTGTTTAAGAGCTTTTCTGGGAAACTGCCACCCTACCTGAACACAATGCTTTCCCCAGCTGTTCCCACTTCCTATAACCTCCGATCCAGTACCAACACTTTACTTAGTCTACTTCAATACAAAAAGAAAGCAGCCCGATCCTCCTTCTCCTACAGAGCACCGCAATTGTGGAACGACCTCCCGCACAATTTAAAATCTTCCCTAAGCCTAAAGATCCCTCTCTACATACCTCAAAACAGAATGCACCAGTCATGGCTGATTATATATTCCCTACCTGTTCTATGTTAAATTTTGTATTTATTGTGTATTATTATTGTTTTTGTATTTTATTGTACCCTAACTGTAACAATGCAATGATTTGTGGACCCAGGACATACTTGAAAGCGAGAGAAATCTCAATGAATCTTTCCTGGTAAAATATTTTATAAATAAAAATAAATAAATAAATAAATAAATACATAAAGAGAATCAACACAGTAAAGGAGACTATATTTAAAAGAAGAAAAACTACCACAACAAGAGAACATAGTTTTAAAATAGAGGGGCAAAGATTTAAAAATAATATCAGGAAGTATTGCTTTACTGAGACGGTAGTGGATGCATGGAATAGCCTTCCAGCTGAAGTAGTATAGGTTAACACAATGAAGGAGTTTAAGCATGCGTGGGATAGGCATAAGGATATCCTAGCTTTAAGATAAGGACAGAGACTAATGAAAGTATTTAGAAAATTGGGCAGACTGCATGGGCCGAATGGTTCTTATATGCCGTCATATTCTATGTTTCTATGTTCTGTGTTTCTATGTTTCATAGTGTGTTTACTTTAGATGTTCTTATCTCTGATTTTCTTTTATGGAATTTTAATTACAAACAAGAGGCTGACAATTAAAACAAACATGAAAACTTCTAAATCAAACACACTAAGCAATAAGACAACTATACCATTTTATTACCACAGCTACGGTGGTCCTGAATGGGCAAAGTAGATTAACAAGGGAGACTGGTGATTACAGAAGCCATTTTAGTAAATAGCTCAGAGGTTTTTCTTCTTTGATAACTTACTTATTTTACATTTGTAAAAATGCATTTTTATGGAAACTTGTACATCGACCTATTAGAATAGGGATTCCCTTTCTATAATGTGAGAACTGCTTTCCTGTCTACTGAGGGGGTCAGTTTGATTTTAGGTGCTAGTCCCAGATACTAATTGGCAGAGCAAGATTAACCAAAAAGGTGAACTTAGGTGACGTCCTGGCACCGATGTGTTAGACAAGGGCCCTGGAACCATGAATTTGCTTGATTACTTTCACCATCCCTATGTGTAAAGAGTAAAGTTGGACCCCAAAACTAGTAACCTGCCTAGGTCCCTGTTGGCATTGATACATTAGGGATCCCATTGCTAAATTATCTTGAATGTCAGCATAATCATGTATATCTAAAAGGCATAGGGTCAATAAATGTCTCCCTAAAAAAATTCCACCAAAAGTGGGAGAGGATCCGAGCAGTACCATTTGTAGATAAAAACAAGAATTTAAAGTAACTACAAACCACTCTAATGAGATTTAAAGCAAACCGTGCAAAGAAATCATGGAAATGCAGCACATAAAATCTGCCTAAATTTGCTGTACAAGACTTCCAATTCATTAATTGCTTTGCTAATTGCTTCATGCACATTTGCTGGCATAAAAAATGTGGTCGTTTTTTTGTGCATAATGTCTCTGGCAGTTGCCAAACAATTGCAGCTGACAATTTTACAAAATAAATGTTGGTCAAATAAAGTGAAATATTAATCATGCTCAATTACATCCTTTACTGCTATAAAACTTTTATATAATACAAAATGTTATCATTCTTTTAATATGTCTTTTGTTTAAATACAATCTGAATATAATTAAAGTAACTTGAAATAGCTTTAATTTCTTGAGTTGGTTTCTAAAAGCACCATGGTAACTTGGCAAGTTTGTTGTTGGAATCTACACAAAAGTTGTTGAGTGATCATCTCCTCATTTTTTATATACAGTTCATAATCAGTTATTTATATGTTCTTGGCTGTATGGGATAAGAGAAGCCTGTTGTGTTATGCATGGAAGGTTAAACATTGAAGTGTAGGCAATTTAGGTTAACAGTAACATAGAACTCAAGTAATAATCTATGGCACATTTCCAAATAATGCTTTCATTTTTGTGCCATATTTTAAGAGAATTTTGCAAAATATCATGGAAAACCTATTAAAGAACTACCGGAAAAAAAATCAAATTATAATTTTCAGAGAATTAATTTTCTCATTTAAAAAATAATAGTTCCATAATGAATCAAATCATCAATAATGCACACAAGGGAAACTATTCTTTAGGTCAGTTTGTATACTTTTAAATATTTTAGGGGAAGTCACAGGGCATAGAAAATAGGCTATCAAAAACCCACTGGTTCCCCTCACCAGTTTTGGCACAGTAGACATATGTTTATATAGTTGTGTGCTTATGATGCAATTGGAAGAAGGAGGTGTTATAAATATGCTATAATAGTGGGTCTCTCATCCCATGAATACGATAATGCAATGGAAAACCACACCTCAACCTGGCTATACTATTTTAAAATAATTAAAGTTTAACATATTTTATTTTGCACTTATGTACGCTGCGTCCTGTCTAAAAGTTCAACCTACAGGCATCTTATCGTTTTTATATAGTTTAAATCAGCCCATGTAAAACATAAAGTTACAGGTCATCTAGAGATTTTCTTTTGTATATCCATAATAAAAATAAAGCATCACTTTGCATTAAATAAAATGACTAGCAAGTGAATATCTAATAGTACTGTTCATGTTCAAAAGGCAATATTTTAGCTACATTTCTTGAAGATTAGTCATCGAATCACTGATAAATATCAAAGCAGGATATCCATAAAATGTGTAGCTGAAAGTCAAGAAATCTACCACGGATAAATATTGATTTATAATAATCATTGATGTTACAGTAATGCTTACCCCTTAACGCCGTTAGGGCGTACTATGCCGCCCCGCATTTAGTGAGCCTTAACGCTGTTAAGGCGGCATAGTATGCCCTAACGAACGTGCACTGCCCGGCCACAATTTACTTATCTGGACTGGCGATCCCCATGCTTCCTTTCTTGCCATCCAGGGCCATGTGATAGCGATGAACGTTGCAAATCACATGGCCACAAAGCAGTCAATGAGAGGGACTGCAGGGGGACTGTCTAAACACACACATTCAAATATTATATGTTTTTTGAATTTTTATTTTATGTATATTTTGTAATACATGTATAATATATTATGGGTTAATTAAATCATCTGATTAGCATATTATACGTATATAATACATATATAATTTAATTCTTACTGTATTTTGGTATTAATATATATATAATACACTTAGAATGAAATTATATATGTATTAAATATGTATAATATGATATACATATCTCATGACTGGTAGAAAATACCCTTAAACCTCTAGTCACTAACACCAACAGCTTCATAAAAGACACAACAGATTTCCTCAACAAACTCACCAATCTCCGTGCTAACACCATCCTTGTAACCTTGGATGTGGAAGCTCTGTACAGCCACATGCCACATACAGATGGCCTCAATGCTTGCTTCTATTTCCTCTCTTATGCTGACAACCAAAAATACAGCCCCCGAATTATCACAGAACTGGCACTATTCATCCTCACACATAATTATTTCAGTTTTAACAATAAGGTTTACCTACAAACTATGGGCACACCTATGGGCACTAAGATGGCACCCCAATATACCGATCTGTTTATAAAAGATGTTCAACAGCGATTCCTAGAAATACAGCACACCAAACCATACAAATAGTATTGCTATATCGATGATATCTTCATAATTTGGACTAAAAGTGAAGAGAAATTGATACAGTTCCATGACTCTTTTAACAGATTCCATCCATCAATCAAACTAAAAATTGAATATTCCACTAAATCTGTTAATTTTATGGACACTACTGTGACATGTAACAATGGCACAATACATACCTCGGTTTACAGAAAACCCATAGACTGGTGCAGTTACCTTCACAGCTCCAGCTTCCACCCCTCCCATACTAAACAGGGTATCATCTACAGTCAAACCACTAGGTACCATTGCATATGCTCTAATCCTAATGACCGTAATTCCCATCTAAATGTACTCTCCATGAGACAGAAAGGCTACAAACCAAAGACTATTACCAAACAAATCAACTCTGCTGTAAAAACTCCACACACGCACCTGCTACAGTACATAGAGAAAAAAAAATATTGTGGTCACCTGCAACCCAGCTCTTGAGGAAATACGGAAAATCATTAAAGACCTACAATCAATGTTAACAGAAGATGAGACTATGAAAAACATTTTCTCTTAAACACCCATTTTGGCCTTCAGACAACCACCAAACCTCCAACAAAAATTAATCAACAGGAAGCTGCTTACTGGTGGGAAGAATAAAGAAAACAGGATCAGTCAATGCAAAAATCCCAGCCTGGCCACTCAATGAATGATCTAAAAATCAAAGTACTGAAAAGGGGTTTTAAAAATACCCAAGAAAGAAAAACTTTTGAAGCCAGAATGATCAAATTGTTTAACAGCAAGAATAGAGGACTAAATATTGATTTGGGTTTCTTGTCCCACTACCAGCACTTTACATGAACACTCCTCACATTATCTTACTGTTCTGTCATATGTATCATTACTTCAAAACGCATTCCAATATGTTTATTCTATCAATATACAAAGTACAATGTATGGACCTTTGTTTTCCCATACTCTTATGCATGTATGCTTATATATGTGACTGTGCATATATATTTGTGAATATGAGTTAATGTGCATGTATGTTTATGTGTTTATGTGTATGTAAATGTATATGTGTTCATGTGTTTATGTGTTTGCATATATATATGTGTGTGTGTGTCTGTGTGTGTGTGTGTGTGTGTGTGTATAAAGTGTGCCATCTTCCGTACTGTCTGCTTGTTTTTTTTTCTCCCTCTCCCACCTTACTCTGATCTTCAGAAAGATATGTATGACCCTCTGCAAGAATGTTGTCTATTTTCTATCAAACCTGTGTCACATCTGCACTCATGTTGCTTTAACCCCTGTATCACAACTCAACTTTGAATATTATGTGTCGTCTTGCTCAGAAATGCTTCAGACTTGAGAAAGGGAGGTTCTCCCGAAAGCTTGTCATTAGAAAATATGTTTGTCCAATAAAAAGGGTATTACAAGATACAAATGTTATCTGTTTTTTACATCTCTCTCTCTCTCTCTCTCTCTATATATATATATATATATATACATACATACCAAATTTTACTAAATTGATTCAAGCTTATGACATATAATGGCTACAATAGAAAAGAGATTCATACAGAATTAACAAGGCAGTGAAACACAACTGTCATTAAAATAATGTACTTAATACATTACATATCAATATCATTCAAAGTTGTCATAGCAATCTCATTCTTAAGGATATTTATGCTGACATGGAATGTCATATATATTTACCCTGCCATATGGTTTTATGCACTAGATTGTTGTGACAGAAAAGGATATAATTAATCCTTAAGGGGTTAAATTCCTAATAATGGTAAATATCTTATAACAACGAATGTAAAATCCCGACTTCAAGGAAACATGTTTCTCATCAACGATTCAATTTCTCTCCTGAGATCTAATGCACAAGCAAGGTACTACAATGTCAAACAACTGTTTTGGTACATATACACATCGCCAGAAGGTGGAATATTGGAAATAAATAGCTTAAACCAAGATTTTGGTTACACTATGTTTCATTGCTCAATCCTATGCACCTTTTGAGCATCAAAAGTAAAAATAATAAAATAAAAAATTATATATATGCTAATGTTTTTTATAATTCGTACTTAACAACAGACTGGCTAGTATTTAAGTAATAGCTTCCTGTGATTTAAAAAAAAAAAACATAAACCATATCAGTCCTGGTAAATTGTATGTGGATATGCAATTAGATAAATTAGCTTACTTGCAACTGTTAATATATATAACACTTAAGAATATGTCCTAGATCATGTAAGATATTAAAATGTGTGTTATGCCATTTCATAAAACCCAACTTTGTGGCACTGCAGTTACTATCTAATTTTTTTTTTAAGTAAGTAGAAAGCACAACATATTATTGAAAGAATAATAAAGAATCATGTCATCAAAATTGATTTTTAAATGAGTAATTCTTACAGCTCATGCTGCAAATGTGCGTATAACAGTAATGCCTTGTCTGTGATTATTAATTGTTTAATCTTTTTAAAAATAGCATGTTGTATTCAAACATCTGCCTCTGTGTACTGAATGAACTCCAGTGTTTTAATGATAGTCAGAATCATATCTATATAATAAAACTTTCTTATTTAAAATGATAATCTGTACTTGGATCTATCAATATTTTTATTTTTAATAATGCTGGATTTAGTGTTGTAATTTAAACATGAGAAAATAAAGTTGGTGGATTCCATTTATCAATGTCAATTTCTCTGCCATATATTAAAGTCACAGATCTCTAGTAGGAATTTAAACAAGATTGTACAACCAGGTGGTTATTGTTGGTAACCGCATGGGTGTACTGTCGTTCATTTACTTCACACATTATTAATCACCTATGAAGTTAATGCATAAAGCTGATGTGTCAAGCACCTATCATCTGTGGTGCAAGAAAAGAAAATTAAAGAAATTATGTAACATTCCAAATGGCTACTAGTCCTCCCCATCACCACTACCACCAAATAAAGTATATGGTGGAAGAAGAGAAAGGGGAAATTATTAGTTTCATTCTCTGGATGGGAACTTTTACAACAAGAAGCTACTTTAATGACTGTTGCCACCAGGCTCCTCTTCTTGACTGAATGCTAGTCCCACATCTCACTCCTTAGCCACACATTACATTGGCATCCCGTACCCAATCCATATCAAACTGTAAACTCTACGCTACAAAGCCCTCAATAATTCCACACCTCATTGCATTTCCTCTTTACTTAACAAACCCCTCATTCCCTTCCCTTGACGAGAGACGAACTCCTATCTTGTGCTTGTTCCCTCATCGCTGTCATCTGCAGGATCTTTTAAAGGAATGTCCATTCCTATGGCATTCCCTAAGCCATGCCATCAGTTTATTCTGAAGCCTCCATTCCTTTAACATGCACTTTTTCAACCTAGAGTATTATAATATAAATAGAAGGTTATCTATTCTTGATGTATTTCATAAACTTGTTATAGTCTAAATAATGTTTACTAGGACTTCATTTCGTGAATCATTGCTCTTTCTGTTTTCTATTCTGTTTTATATAGATTCTTAATTTAAATGTTGATATCTCACACTAATAATATATTTATTGACATCAGATATTTCCCTTCTTAATGTTATTGCTATTTTGGTTGACAAATTGTTTGCTTGTATCTCCAAACAGGCAAGACGTACGTAGCATATATTTAGTCAGAAATTATTTGTGAATTGCACATCTTGTGTTTTGCAATTTATCTGTTTCAGTTCTTGGTATGTTTTTCTTGAAAGTGTATTTAACAGAGTGTCCATCTAACTATTCTGAACTTTACTAGCATAATAATAATAATTTACTTCATATTGGGTTCATATGTAGACTAATTATCTTTTGCTATTGGTCTAATTACTTTCTAAAAGACTGTCATCTTGAAAGCAGGACTGTGACAGCCTAATTGTACAGTTTAAGTAAGGATACAATCAATTTTTTCCCCAACAAAATAAATGTATATATATGCCTCACAAAGTAATTGTTGCATATAGATATGTTGGTCTATGGGGGATCCTAGTCACAGTTATATGCCATCAGCATAGGCCACATTAAATTTGCCTTTCTGCTTAAGCAGTGCTCAGAGCCTTATTAAAAGAAAGTTTATGTCAGATAATTTTATATAACTTAACTCTGACCAATCCCAGGACTTCTTGTGTGCATTCTTCCATGTGTTAACTCAAAATTATGTTCCTCTCATAAAATTACCCACACCCCTATGCAAACAATGACAAATGGTAAGAAGTTCTCTGTAGTAATTTTTCAACCTGTATAATCTACCTCTTGTAAATACAAGCATTATTAAAGTTACTTGGAATATTAATTAGAAAACATTTGCATTTATATTGTTTTTAACTAAAGAATGAGCATTACATTGTGGAGGACATCTGTCTGTCTATCTATCTATCTATCTTATTCTATCCTGCTATCATATAATTAAATTGTGAAGGCCATTGCCATATCAGTCTATTTCTGCCATTGCCTACACTTTTACAATTTTCCTTAATTTTAACTCTCATTTTTTTAAATATTTTATGGTTTGTAACCAAAAATGATTTGAATTACTGAAAATATTAAAGATTTTTAGGACTGAAGTTATTTAAAGGATTGAGGTTGCTCAGAGAAATAGAACATTACTTTGCAACTTATTTTTACTTCTTTGATTTAATCAATTAATTAATTAATTTATATGTATTATTATTTATTATTATTGCCATTTATATAGTGCCAACAGATTCCGTAGCGCTTTACAATATGTATAATGTGCATTTATAGTTATTTGAGCAACAATTACAGTAATTTATTTAAAAATAAAAACAGTGCAGCGCAGATCTTTTGGCGGACCATAACAAATATAATGATGTTTTTCTTCAGCAAACATTTTACACTGACTTTTAAAGAAAGTCTATCACCAGATACTTCTAGGGCTTTGTGAGTCATTATCGATTTATTTTATTAACATATGCAAATGATGACATTTATATCATACATGAATAATGTATTGATTTTTGTTTTTCAATTCGACTAAACTTTATTAGCAAAACTGGGCATTTTATTGTTAAGAACATTTAGTTTCATAGTTATCTACATTGATCACGAGCAAGCAGTTTTAGCTTTATGCAGAACAGTCATTGCTAACGTAACCCAATAATATGCATATGAAAAGCAGCTATGACTGCAGCAGCTGTATAGAATACAGTTATGCTTTGATGGCACAATTGTTCAAGTTTGCTAATTTTACATGAAACATGATGAGAAGTTTCCTTTTACTTCTGCAAATGATGAAATATTTACTTTCTTTTTGAACCATTCAGCACTCTCTCAAGTAAAACCCTACAGTAAGGTTTTTAAGCTATAACAGCAATTAATCTCAGTTCAACAACAGAAGGAAAACATATAAAGTAACCGAGAACTATTTGTAGAGAAGCAAAGAACTAACTAAAAATTTTACTTCTCCAAAATGCATTTTAAAGATCTATTCACATTAATAAATAACTTTGTTAATCTCTTAATACCCTGCATACCCATGTAATCGTGGTCTAATTCATTTCTGTATGTTTTAAGCTATAGCTTTATGTGAATATCACTACAATAGTTTTATGTACATTTCTGACATTTTGATAAACAATTGTAAAAAACAGACAGTTACCCTCGCTACAGATTTTTAAAATTCTGCAAGTTAATTTCTATAAGATTTCTATATGATGTTGTGCACTAATGTTTCTAATCAACGTCTACATGTATGTGACAAAGAAGCATACATTTGTAATCTTCAGCCATTTTAAGTATTTTCTAGGAATATTTATTATTTTCTAGGTTATCTAAGGAAAAAAATCACACAAAAAAATATGATTTCACCATAGAGAAATGCATAGACAATCACAAACAAAGCAACCACTTTATACATCAATAAAATATACAGATAATTTGCTCATTCTTCAATCTAGACTACATATCAGAAAAAAACTGAAAATCAGCTAAATGGATTCAAGATTAAATTATTTATAATAATATATAATTTAATCCAATCCAAGAGATAGAGTACAATTTTAAATATAATTATTGAGTTTCCTATATGCATGATTTAATTTGAATACTATGATAGGGACTGGGCATTACTACTCTGTAGAAGGGAAGGGTGACTTTAATATTTAGTGATGTCCTTAGCATCCATCTAGTCTTCAAAGTTAAGGGGTTGTCAGATCTTTTAAAGGGAATCTGGGATTCCCTTCACATACATTACGAACACGTTAGGTAATAGAGAGTCACTTACGTAATGAATTGTCCCCATCAACCAATCCATTGAGTGGATTAAGAAGTGCGATGTCTTCTTGTAACTCACTTTATATCATTAAGCTTTATTCCAACATACATGGTGCATGTTATAGGACATGTATCGGTTCACCATTGCTTAACATGCATTCCAGAGGAACTTTATTGTTCTCTAATGGTTTGGTTGTGCAGAGACCGGTAAATGTCTCCCACCGAGGTGTAACATAGGACTGTGAAATCTGAGCTCAATGGTGCCAGCAGGTCTTTTACTTACATCACAACTGATGCTATTTGGATGCTCCTTGACATTTAAGCATCAAGAGGAATTCAAAGATCTATTCAATACAGTTTTGTTTTATTTTTAATTCAAATTATGTACTGTCGTCTGGCCAACTTTAAGCATTCAAAATGTGCTGCTCTTATCCTAACTTTTTGAAAGTGATTAACTTAGAAACATTTGCAAATTTGGTGGATAGACAGAATTAAAGAAATATATCATGCCATCTTGGACATGATCTGTATGTAACATGTTATTCATTGCCAGCTGTTTGTTTTCAAAAGTCTTCAAAAAAAAGTGTTCATTGATGTTTTTTTAGTCATCATAAAAGAATCTCATCGTCCAGTTTATCATTCCCGGTATCTATTCATTACAATGATTGTTTGTATAATGGACTCTTCTGTCACATGCAGTACCATAATGTTGACAATCTCCGCAGGTGCATAATATAACAATTGATTCATTTTGCTTAATTGGCTTCTTTGTATGTATAATGTGCCTTATTGTTGTTAGATTGGCTATTGAAGTCTTAACAAAGTGATATTTAGATTCAGCTGTTTAAAGTCAATGAACTCATATTTTACATTTCCCTAGGATGATGAGTAGTTTTTCATGATGATACTGGTTTGTAAAATAATATGTTTAGAAATACACAAAAAATGATTGCTAAGCAGTACATAGCCTACCTTGGACAGGTCAGTCATGTTTGGAGAGTATTAGAAATATCTGCATCATATAAATTGTAAAGTAGATTTGTGCATGGCACAATTGTTCAGGTCCCTGTTATAACCATACCTTGCAGTGCACCCCTCACCTACCATATATTGCAACATGGGAGCAGGACCTAGGTGCCCCTAAGGAATCTAGCAACTGGTCCGATATTTGGGAAGCAACAGCTTCCTTATGTGTCACTCATAAGAAAATGACAGATAAAAAGCTTTTTCTGATGGTACTTAACTCCCATTAGACTCCAGAAAATAAAACAGCTCTAGTCAAAATTGTGTTGAAAAACAGACATTTGTATCCACTAGGGTAACTATAATGAATGTGGACAGGATTTATATATATTATATATATTATTTAAAGGCAATACGATTAATGAATAATATAGTCTAATAAGTGTATGACTAAAAGGATTTAACGCCACTGATTGTACCCCAATCCCTTTTTTTTTCTGTACCCCCTTGTTTTTTTGTTTTTTTTTCCCTGGAAATTTTTTGAAAAATAAAGTAAAATACAAATTGCAAAGAAAAACAGACATTTTTATACATTGCTGGTGGTCTTGCCTCAAGCTTCTGATCACAGATACAGTCCCTGCTCTCAAAGGTATTTGGGAAACCGTTCCCATTATATCTATGGGAACACTTACTCTCTAAACCCCTTGATTCTTTTACTAGAGAACAAACTAGCTGCTAGGTTAGCACTTGCAGCCTATAGAGCAACTGAGGAGTTATGGGCGGATAGCCAAGTGCCGTTCCCTGCCACAGTTGTTCACAAAAATCAGGGTTAGGCCTAATTAGATTGATTGTCTTTCTAACTGATACTCCTTAGCACTTCCACAAACTTTGGTACCCCTGGCTGCTGAGTGGAGTGTAGGATGTTTGGAGATACATTAAATAACCTGGTTATGCTATGATATGCTATGAAACATGTAAGCGTCATGTACCTGGAAATAATCACTTGCCAAAGACTTCAGTTTTGGCTCAAGTATATCACTGATCTTTACTTTCCTTTTAGAGTACCACCAATCACACAAAATGTGCCCACATTTTTTGCTGTACTAAAACTCAAGATCACCAAACAAACTGGATGCTTCATGGTAGTTGTAAGGCATTTAGTGTTTAAACCAAAGTTTTGTTGAGATAGCAGTCAAGTCTTGTGATGTGACTATGCCTGCTACCTCGGCAGACACAGTTGGTATAAACTGATAGGGCACTGTTTCTTTTTTTTTTACATGCTGAAGAATGGTTACTCACACTACAGAATGAAGAAGGCATGCATGGGTCATCAATAGCCCACTCACTTTTGCCTTTCATTTTTTTTTTAATATTTGAAATCCCTTTTTCTTAAATTAGACTAGTTGCGGAAATTGCGAAATCATTATGGAAAAAAAGTACAGATCATGTCCCTGCAGACTAACTGTTTAAACTTCCTTTGTAGCATATTTTGTTTAATTCAGAATTTCGTATCCCCTGTTCTGTTAATAGCCAGCTAGAGCCTGTAGGCCTGTGCATGATTAAAGTTCAATTAACAGAGCAGGAGATAAAATCTTATAGAGTAAGCATATTGTGCTGTCACATCTGATTAAAACTGAAAAAAACTATTTCATGTAGGCTGTGCTAGTCACAGTCAAGGTAGGTGTGGCTATGGATGCATAAACAGAAACAAATGTGATTTAGTACCCTCTAACATTTATACATTAAATAGGATTACTCTTGCAGGTGATTTAGTAACCCTTTAAGCATAAACCTAGCATATATCTATTAATTAGGATTACTCATGCAGGTGATCAATTCCTAAATACCGTAGACTATCTGAAGAAAATGTTTACTCCAATAATTGTTTTTTTTTTCCATTAAATCAATTGCAACAACTATGTTAAAAATGCATTAAACATTTTATATATGTTTATTAACAATGGTGTTATAAAATATTTATGTTTTTATGTAACACTAACTAAAATGTTTTAAAAAAAGGGCAACATTCACCTACTGGTAGCACAAACGTAAAGGAATACTATAGTGTCAGGAACACAAACATGTATATCTGACACTATTATGTTAAAGGTACACTATAGTCACCAGAACAACTATATCTCCAGAGAAAAAGCAGAGTTTAAATTGCTGCCTAGGAACACCTCTAGCGGCAGTCCCTCAGATGGCTACTAGGTTTGCTTCCTGGGTCAGTGCTGAGGAGATGCTGATTGGTGCACATAGGTGTTTTGCCGCACACGTGCAATAGCCTCCCAAGGCTTTGGTATAGGAATGAATTGGATTGGCTGAGATCATTAAAATTGATAATCTCAGTCATGGAGGCAGAGGATGGGCGGGGCCAACTGTGATGAGACATGGCGTGGGAAAAGGGTGACTAAATAACCTTTTTCACGGGAGGCAAGGTGGGCTGAGGACCTAAACAGTCCTGTTTCACATTCTGTGCAGGTCTCTCCGTGGCTGGCTTCACCTCTATGTCACTGAACTGCATTTTAATCAATGCATTTCTATGGGGAACGTTTAGCATGGAGACGCTGAATGCCAGTGCTGTACACTGTGCAGGACTGGACTAGAAAGCACCTCTTGTGGCTGTCTCAGTGACTGCCACTGGAGGAGTTATTAGGCAACAAAGTCAATGCTGTCTTTTCAGAGAACCTGCAGGGGCATGCTATAGACAACAGAACCCATACATTCAGCTGTATTGGTTTTGATGACCTGTAATGTCCCTTTAAAACAGGGAGAATGAAAAAGAGTTCTACTGTATGTATATGCTATAAAACAGCCTAATTTTCTTTACATTACATTAGTAGAAAGAATCAATTTTTGATGCGATGGTAATGCTCTAAACAAACCAACTGAATTCAGAGGTTTTATGTGGTGTAGAATATAAGATGTTTTGGGTAACGGATTTACTCTTTCTGCTTGGCACTTATTTCTTTTAGCTCTCCAGTGTTTCTCTTATGACTAAAAACCACAGACCTACAATTTTATGGTAGCTGCTTTTTATGGTTATTGCCTTTGGAATCCTCTACTTCATGAAGATTATCTCACATACTAAAAGCACAGTTGAGGTGGTTGTGTACTAAGTTGATATCTCCCCCACTCTATACATATATTAAAACAGAAAAATAACCCAGAAAATAGAAAAATAATCCATACTTGATATATCTTTTCTGGCTTTTCTGGATTTAGAGTTTTTGCTTGATTATTAACCATGGCAGATATATTTTACTGCTTTCTGGCTCATGGAATGTAGCAAGCTGGTAAAAAAAAATGAGAAGTCCTATTGTGAATGTTTAGAAGCAAAGTATCTACTGTGCTTTGTGGAATATTCAGTCATGTCTTTCAGTTAATACCTAATAACATGTTTATAGACTAGTATGGAAGAAACATATTTTGCCTCAGGCGACCTTTTAATCAAAATCTATATCTTACTTGTACTCTTGGAAAATGTCAGATTAAATTAGTTCAAATTGCAATATAAAGCTATTTTCTGCTGTTCTATATTTACAGTTGCTATTTAAAGTACTTATAATTTCCTCATGACATTACTTTGATAAGACACTTCCTTAAAATATTAATTAAAATATTAATTAATAAAAATGTAAAACAAGTAAAACCAATACCACTTTATCATTAGATATAATGTATGGAAATGCCTATTACAAAGTGAATAAAAATCAATATAGGGTAGGATATAATGTTGACTAGACTTACTATAATATATATAGCAATAGAAACATATACATAAGTCATATAAAAAAATAATATAAACATTGAGAGAATTGAGTATTTGACACTCAGCTTTAACTTCATTAAAAAAAACTTAATCATAAACAGTAAAGTTAATTCTTGTTTTGTAGGCAATTATGAAAGTGAGCTCCTAAAATGTAAAAGTCTGATGTCACTTTTTTTTACTTTTGCTGCTTCCAAATGCCAAGTGACTTCTATTAATTAGGTGCCAAGCTAGTGGGAGACTCAAGGCATCATAACCAGTTCACCTCAATGACAAATGTAATATGTGTGGCCTTGCCCTAAGGCCAAGGGTTACAAGTCCTCCCCTTTTTGAAGGGACATAATCTTTGCCTACAAAAGTGTTCCTCAAACAAGCTCTTTGTCATCACCAGTGCAGACAATTTGTTGTCTATCTCGAGTTGTACAATTTGAGACCACATTCATATTATAGAGTAATCTTCCTATTTATAACTTAAAGGAGTGGATAGAAGCATGATTTTCTACATTAAAGAATTGGTAGCATCACTACAGTACAGTGTTAATCTAGGGTATCAAAAGAGATCATTCTTGGGTAATGTGGAGTCACATACTATGAAATTGTAGTTTTATCATATCAACATGATGCATATTGCCATTTTGTTGACAAAGAGTTTCTTCACTGATTGAGATTAATAAAATGTAAACGCGAGTGAAGAATGCACAAAACAAATCTATAAGTAAATAACAAACAAATATAAAAATATGTGTATAGATGTCCTAAATGTGTTTCATTACATATAATATCCCTTATTAAGATTTATATTATAAATATAGCAATAGAGGTATCTAGCAATATTATCTAGAAAGGACTACTGGTATCTGGTTTGCAAATACAGGGTTATTCAGAAAAGTATGAAAAGGAATTTAAAATGTTAGCTGTTGTGGGAAACAAAATCAGAGTTAACTCTGCATGTTGAGTATACGATACACCTCACTGGTAAGGCCAAAGAAGGCTGAAATGATCTTCTGGTAAGGCTGTATATCAACACGCTTTGTGAGTTTGACCAGTATCGTTTGTGACAGGTCTATAGTCCATTAGTAGTTGCACATATGAAAGAAAGTTTGTTTGTGACCTGAGCTAACAATAACCAAATTGCCCATTATTAGTGCTCTCATATCTTCTGTTTGTTTTTTAAATTGTTCTTCAACGCATTGCTTGTCGTATTCCTGATATAGACCTTGTGCTCACTCTCTGTAGAGGGGATTTAAATTAATTTCAAAGACGAGACTCAAAAAAGGCAGAAATAATTGTTTGGGGTTCTCATGATGAGTAAACTTGCTGACATTACATATCTGGACTACCTTTATGGATGTGTTCAGTTTGATATGTGACAGTCCTTGTTTCTCTCTGTAATAGCACACGTAAGCAAATATTTGAAAACTGAGCAGGGACTAACTGAAGTTCAAGCTATCGGGTTTTCCTGTTTTCATTTTACAATTTTACCTTCATTTTTGAATTTACTTTGAATGCCTGACATTTCAAACATGACCTTGTTAAACGAAATGTGTCCTCTACTTTTTGATTCTTGATGATGTACTGCCAGATACTAATGCAGTAAAATTATAATGCTTATAGTATTTATTAAATAATGTATACATTGTTAGGATTATTTGAAAAGAAGATTAAAACTGGATATCTCACATTTTTGTAAATAATATACTAGGATTTTTCCAACCTCCCAGTGCTCTTTGTTATGTAAAAAAGGTGACATGCTTTTCTTTTTACCTTTTTTAAGTAAATCTAATTATAGTGCTTTTAAATTCTGTTCTTGGCAACACTGGCATATTTACTAAATACAGTGTAAGTACACATTTACAGAGAACGTTGTTCGCATGTTTAGCTCTGTCTTGCTGGATACCTATAATTATCTGATGTGCAGAACCTTAGCTGTAAAGTGAAAAGATGTGCGCATTATCTAAACAAGTCGTAATTTGCAGTGGATCAATCCTATTCACACAAAATCTAGTAGCACCGCATTCACTTAAAAATATCAATTTGTGCAAACAATAAAAGCAAATTGAGTATATCTGACACAATGCATTAGTTCCCTATAGATAAAAAATGTAAGTCTATGAATTGTGCATAAGTTCTAGAGTGGTTAGGTACTCCTTATCAATCTTATACAGTTATGTTTTATGACATTTCCCATGAACAGGGCTTTTGAATTTACCCTGACAATAGGATCCTTTTATAGCATTATTTTTTAATGACGTTATTTCGTGTAACTTTAACTGAATTCAGAGTGGATTTTTTGAAGTCACTATATAACAGAGCATATTATGAATTGGTGTGTAAGTGTAATATGGTGTAAAAGAATTCATAAGAATGCCATGGTGAATTAGGAAATGTTTTGTATAATAGAAAACATATATCAATTTAATGACATATTTCCTTATTTATTGGTAAATACAGATGCCAATAATTACATATAACTAAGGTGTTCCCCAGTCATAAAACCCATCATATTATTATCATTTATATATTTCCAACATATTCCATCGTGCTATACAATTATAAAATAGGGATTTGACAACAAGTAATTTACATAAGGAATAAAAGAGACAAGAGGTAAAGCAGGGCCTGCCCAAATGGGCTTACAGTCTTATGAGCTCAATATATAACTGGATTGTTATTAATTACATACGGATGGAATACACTAGATAATAATGCACAGGGTCTACATCTATTCTCTGTTCGTACTCGCTCCTGTGACACCCACCTTCAAGACTTTTTTAGGGCTGCGCTGTTGGCGTTTGAAAGCTATGATTTATGCACATATACACAAACAATGCCACACACAGACACTTACACACATATACACACACTGACATACATCCAGATACACAGACACACAGATACAAACACTGACACACATGCACATACAAAGTCACACACATGCAAACACTGATACACATGCAGATACACAGATACACACACTGATACACATACATATACACAGATACATACTGACACACATACAGATATACAGATAAACATGTTGACACAAATACAGATAAACAGACAGACACAATGAGAAACAGACACACATGCTGGTCACTTTTTAGCCACCCTTCTTTTCTTACCTTTTCGGTGCAGGACAGCGGTTTATGCTGGCTGGGATCATACACCCCTTCCCTCTTTCTCTCCCTCCTTCACAGCGTAGTGTTATCTTAGAAGATTGACCTGCACTTCTCCTGCAAATTAACAGGAGGGTGGCTAAAAATATAAAATATAAAAATCACACACCCTTTGAGGCAAACACCCAATACCACACACAAATGTACACCGGCATTAAAAAGGCAGCACTGCATCCAAACACACCAATGTATTTAAATACAGACATTACATAGACTTGCAGTGGCAATGGCACATACAAATATACCCCTACATGCACACACAAATATCCCATACAAAATCATGGTCATATTAAAACACACAAACACTGCTCACAAATGCAACCCTGCAAGGATGGGCAAATGGTAGATTCCGGGCTGACATAGCATAATTGGAATTGTACAACAGATAGGTATCTAACTTTTGGCTGCCCTTGCACTAGAGGGAACCCCCAAAAAATATTGCATGAGGGCCCTCTTACATAAGTTCTACCAGTGACATAGTTTATAAGGCAGCTCTGTTCTGAAGCTCCATTTGATAAGACTGTGGTGCAATTGGCATGGTTCCTTCAGCACAATCATTTTTCATGTGTAAAGAAATTTTTACTTTGAATGAACATCAATAGGTGATGATAATCACTAGTATATTTTCAGTTACACCTCCTAAACATAAGTGTGATTTTAATGACACATATTAGGAAGTAAGTTAAAATTTCAAGTTTTTTTAGACTTTGCAAATATTATATCATTTTATGTATATTAAGTTTTTATTTATAATAATACACACATAAGCTAGACTATAGAGATAGAACTGATTTGAAAATGTGTAAACTAATTGATTTATTTTTGTTGTTTTACTGTGTTATCATTAAGTCTTAACTTTTCTTTTCTTTTTCTTCATTAAAACTAATGCTTAATTTAACATAATTATGGGTAACTTTCTGGTAGAATTAAATAAAATTTGTTATCATAAGTTTCTCATAGGTATTCCCAGATAGTCTTTTATAGTCTTGTTTAATTAAGACTGAAATAGAAAATATACATAACTACATAACTTTTATCTCACAGTTAAAAGTATAATGATGTAGAAAGAAAAAAGAAGGTTAGAAAAAAGTATAATGATGTAAACAAATAATTGTTTAGGGAAAATAATAAGCCTAATTATTTAAATGTATTAAACAGCATAAATTCCCCTGAGATGTAATCATAAATGGAGCTGTGAAGCTATTGATGTGGGCTGCAGTTGGCTACAATAAAAAAAAGGAATAGCACAATAACATAACACGTTTACCATTTCATCAGTTTTAAAGTTTCTTAGAGCAATTAAGAAAAAAAAGTTCCATAATAACCTTAAAATAGGTCATAAGAAGCAATTTTTAATTGTTTATTTGTGTTTTGATGGTTTTTGTTTAAGGATATACATGAAACACTTGTACAAAGTATTTATTGAATTTGAGTTTACTTTTAACAATATTTGTAGTTAGTTCATTTCATTTGGTGTAGTCTATATAAAATAAATAATGTTGACACTTCCAGTGCAGTATAATGCACCTTGCACAATAACTACAATGTCAACAAGCCACTTGCCCTTACGTAGATTTGCAAATCTATACCCAGCTAGTTTGAAGTGCAACAGCATTTAATTTATATTTGACCTTTTGTTAAAGGATTCCAAACCATATGTTAGCTCTCAATATTTTTTATGTAAAGTACTAAATATTGTCCTTGGGCTCTCCCTCATATTTTGTAAAATTTGCTTTAAACGTATAGAATCCAGTGTCACCCAAGTTCTCCCTCATCATTTCCATGCCCCATCTGCCATTAGGCCTGATTACTGTTTCCATTTCTGAATCAAATTCTTCTTATTGAGAAGTATATGGTTGGACAGATCTCACAGGTTACAGGCTCAGAGCACATGCATGGATTGCACACACTCTGAGATGGGGGAGGGGGAGACTGGACAAAGGTGTGGACAATGGTCTAAGTCAAGGGCCAAACTGGATGATTGATAGAGCATGTAGTTAGATGGGGAGGTCTGGGAGGGACCGAGTAAGGGAGGGAGGGGATGAATACTAATGGACAAGGCATTGGGACCAAAAAAACTAAAGACAATAGAAGAGCATGTAGGGTGGTGAGGAGGGCTCAGAAGACATGTATGAGGGAGGGCACAACTTTTACTGTATACATTTAGTAGGACTGTGTGCAAATGTGCTGTGCACACACAGTCCCATTTGCCTGTACTTGTAGGTGCACTTACAACTTACAACTGCATGTACAGATAGAAGCTAATTATGCCAGTCACCAGCACCCAGTGTGTGCTGATGACAGACATACTTTTTTCAGAGAACTAACATTAGGCAGTCTGGAACTGTGTTTTGGGCAGTGGTGTGCCAAGTTCTTGTATCTTACAAGACATAAAGCAACATTATTTATTCTAAAGTTTTTCCAGCAGTGAGATAGGTGATAAATAAATAGTTTCATATTTGCCTCAATGCAGGTACTTACAGCCAGCCTTTTTATTTTATGAGTCACAGCTAGAAGTTCATATCTATCACAGATAAAAGCTCTGCCTTACTTTCCAATTGACCTTAAAAAAGGGCATTGTGTTGGCCTGTTTTCAAATATTTAGTGGCAACCTGGAGTATAAAGGGTTACTCCAAGCATCATGATAACTTCAGTTATTTGAAGTGGTCAGTGTGTCTAGAGTCTGTATGTCCCTCCCTTTGCTATGAAACACTGAGATTAACCACTCTGCCACTAGAAGTGTTACTCCACATCCAACAGCATCATTGGGGTATTATAAGCCAGTTTGGAACAAGAGTTCTGTCATTAGCATGCACAGCATACTGGTGACAGACATCCAGTGGTAATACACAACTCCCTCCATGCCACCTGTATTCTCTCTTTACTCCACCTTTACTTGCCAATAAATTGTATTTTGCCATCTCCATGGCACAGATGAGTGTTTCACATTGCACTGCTCTCCACAATAATTCGATGTCATCTAGTAAGTAGTTAATAGCAGTGTAGTGTCAATGGTCTCTTATAAAGCATTTTTCCATTGCATTGGTTTGTAGGAAATATATTTTTATGTAGAAACACAGAAACACATGTATTTATATTTAAACCTACAAAATATAAAGTAAAATGCAAAATAATACCCTCAATATTTTAAATACATTCTATGTTTTAAAAGCATTCCTTAATATTGCTTGTCAGGAGTCAGTGCTGTGTAAACCAATGCTTTAGGGCAGTGGTTTCCAACCCAGTTCTCAAGTTCCCCCTAACAGTCCAGGACTTAGGGATTACCAAGTTGTGACTAAGGTGTTTTAAAAGAAAAAAAAACACTTTAGACAAAACAGGGTAATCCCTAAATCCTGGACAGGTAAGGGGTACTTGAGGACTGGGTTGGGAACCACTGCTTTAGGACATCTTAAAGGAACAAGATAGGGTCAGGAACACAAACATGTATTCCTGACCCTAGAGTGTTAAAAACACAATCTAGCCTGGCTGGTCCCCTTTGCCCCTCTAAATATAGTACAATCTTACTTTTATTGCAGTCTGCTGCTGGCTCTGCCCCTGATCTGCCTGCTTGGCTGACATTATCAGTGTTGATCTGAGCCAATCACAATGCTTTCACATAGGAAAGCATTGGATTGGATGAGCATGTCAAGTAGGCAGATCAGGAGCATAGCCAGCACAAGCCAAACACAGCCCTGGCCAATCAGCATCTCCTCAATCTAGCCTGGCTGGTCCCCTTTGCCCCTCTAAATATAGTACAATCTTACTTTTATTGCAGTCTGCTGCTGGCTCTGCCCCTGATCTGCCTGCTTGGCTGACATTATCAGTGTTGATCTGAGCCAATCACAATGCTTTCACATAGGAAAGCATTGGATTGGATGAGCATGTCAAGTAGGCAGATCAGGAGCAGAGCCAGCACAAGCCAAACACAGCCCTGGCCAATCAGCATCTCCTCATAGAGAAAGATTGCATCAATGCAGCTCTATGAGGAAAGTTCAGTGTCTTCATGCAGAGGGTGGAGATACTGAATGTCAGTACTGCACACTGTGTGGCACTGCCCCAGGAAGAACCTCTAGTAGCCATCTGAGGAGTGGCCAGTGGAGGTATCTCTAGGCTTGTAATGTAAACACTGCATTTTCTCTGAAAAGACAGTGTTTACTGCAAAAAGCCTGAAGGGAATGATTATTCTCACCAGAACAAATAAAATAAGCTCTAGTTGTTCTGGTGACTATTGTGTCCCTTTAATCTTTCTTCTTCACTGTTAATATATACCAAGAACTACTGTAAAATATTTTGATGGTATTGTAAAACAAGTTGACTGATTTTCCTTGGTTTCAATCATGCAAGCATTGTTACATGTATAGTTTTTTGCTTATTTGCATTTAAATTATTTTTAAAAACCCAGCTGTGTTGATCATTACGCCAACATCCCACTGCTGATAACTCATCTGAACAAGGCAAGTGGGCATTTGAGAAATAAAAAAATATATTTTGAAAAAGAAAATAAAGTCTGCATAGCTATCAATACATTATTATAATAAAAACAGTAGCAAAATTAATAACTGCACGGCATAATTATTCTTTAAAAAAAGTGAATTAATGAAAAGTGTTTTTATATATTTTATTATCGCATTATGCAAGAATAATAAGTATTGTTTGCTAGAAAATAGTAGAAAAAAAATCAACATAAAACGATTCCAAGATGTGATTTCTTGCCTCGTTTGACGCATTATAAAAACCCATTCAGTAAAACTCTAACCAGAACTTTAACAATGTATTTTTTTTAAAATAATTTTTATTGTATGGATGAGTTCTATTTGTCTTCCATAAAATATATATTTATTTATTATTAGCATGCAAATATATGTATTCATTTTCATGTTGGATGTGGAGATTAATTTAGATATTATTATTATTATTGGTATTTATATAGCGCCAGCTTATTCCGCAGCACTTTACAATAAGAGGGGAATTTACCAAATGAGACAATAACAACATATAACAGGAAGAATAGGTAGTTGGGGATTCCGCTCAATCGAGCTTACAGTCTAGACGAGGTGGGGTATAAAAACACAATAGGAAGGGAAGGGATATGAATTGCAATTCATCTGAATTTAGGCAGATTGGGTGATAAAACAAATTCCCAAAATTCCAAAATTCTGTCGTCCCTGAAATGTTTTTCTTTTAAATGAAGTGTTGCGAATGAAACATTTTTTTTTCCGCCATGCACAAGTCTAGCGTATTTCAGCTGGCAAGATACAAATGAAAATCAGTAAAAAGGATATGGGATTTAGCCATGAACAATATTTACTGTAAGTGTACAGATATTCTATAGATGGATACAACACAAGTGGCACTAGACACTAGCAAAGGGTGTACTGAATACCAGAAACACAAAAGATATTTCCTTTTTGTTTCATGTTATGAATCACTTTTCCATATTTTGAAAGCTCATAGTGGAGAATGGTTATTAAGAGTTGAAAGGCTGAAAAATGAAAAATTAACCTGGAAAAATCTGATGTATAAGCAATGGCATACATACCGTGGTCGCAGCTGCGATTGGGTGCCCACCACCATGTATTGCGGCCCCGGCCCGCGCAGCAAACTGCCGGGGCTGCACGTTCAAAGGGGCCCATTGGGTGGCCCATGCTGTTAGGGCCACCCGATGGAGATGAATTTCCAGGGGGCCCTGGTCAGCGCTCACAGCTGGGAGGAATTGACTGCCCATCACTCCTGCCCATCACTCCTGCTGGGAGGAATTGACTGCCCATCAGACAGAGCCACGTGGGAGGAAGAAGAGGGAGCCTGAGCCATCACTGGACCCCAGGGAAAGTCACCCTCCTGAATCTAAAAGGTAGGAAGCAGGAGAGTGACTTAAACATTTTGTATATGTGTGTTTTTGTTTGTATGTATGTGTGTCTGTCTGTGTGTGTATATGTCTGTATGTATGTGTTTCTCTGTGTGTGTGTGTGTCTCTGTATGTATGTGTGTATGTATGTGTGTATGTGTGTGTCTATGTCTGTATGTGTATGTGTGTGTCTCTGTATGTATATGTGTCTGTATGTGTGTATGTGTCTGTCTGTCTGTGTATCTGTATGTATGTCTCTGTATGTGTGTCTGTATGTGTGTATGTTTATGTGTGTGTATGTATGTGTGTGTGTATGTCTGTGTCTCTGTATGTATGTGTGTATGTGTCTGCATGTGTCTGTCTGTATGTGTCTATCTGTCTGTATGTATGTATGCATGTGTTTCTGTATGTATGTGTCTTTGTATGTATGTGTATCTTGTGTGTGTATGTGTGTTTATGTATGTGTCTCTGTATGTATGTGTGTCTGTGTGTATGTGACTGTATATATGTGTCTGTCTGTGTATGTATGTGTGTGTGTCTCTATGTATGTATGTGTCTGTATGTATGTGTCTGTGTGTATGTATATGTCTCTGTGTGTATGTATGTGTGTCTGTATGTATGTGTGCCTGTATGTATGTGTCTGTGTGTGTGTCTGTCTGGGAGGGAGGGTCATGCATCAGTTTCGAACTGGGGCCCCATGGATTGTGTGTACGCCACTGTGTATAAGTACCAGTATTTAGTGATGGCAGGTTGAAAAAAAAGTTATAATTTAGTGTTAGCTGTTTACAGTACTAGGCATATTTAATAAAGGTAAACCACATTTCTTCTGAATAAGATTTAGAACTGTGAAATTACATTTTAAAACTTGCAAAACCTTACTTTTAAGCTTCAAAGTTATCATTCTCTTGGAAAAGGCTCTTGAGAAACAAAATTGTGTCACTTGGGAAATCAGAACAAGAAAGGTACTTCAATTTACTTGAAACATAACTACTTAAATATGATGAAATGCATTATCAATAAGAGAGAGAGAGAGAGAGAGAGAGAGACACTATATAAGTTTAAAACTGAACTAAACATAATTTATAACAAATGTTACATTCTAAACAGTCTTAAATTATTCATCATTTTGACTGTTGCTCAAAGGTGATATTATTTTGTATCTACTGCATATATTGTGCTCTTTAATCATTTTCTAAATGTCAGCAAAGGGGATGATTTGAAATTTTTCGGTACATTGGTAACCAACCACTCATATTGAATTTCATAGTTCAGTAGATGTTTTTTTTATTTTTAATGAAACACGTTACATAGCTGTTCGATATCTATCTATCTATCTATCTATCTATCTATCATCTAAAGATCCTCATAACAGAAACAGGTATACTAGTGATAGAGGTAGTTATAATTTGTTCTGATCAGAAATCCTAGAAGGTATATAACACAATGAATCATCAATGCCATACTACAAGAACTGTACTATAGACTATTGACTAGAGATGTTCATATTAAATGGGCAAAATTCAAAGATATACAATAACCTATTAGTCATGTGCCACCTACTACAATGATAAATTATCCTTTTTTTTGCCATCCAAATCATGACATTCCTCAGATGCATAAGTCCACTTCACATTACTTAAAATATTTTTTTGTTAAGTCAATAACATGCTGTGTAACACAAAGGGTGCTATAGAACTATAGCTGATTTAAATCTTGTCTTTTTTCTTTATGCCATTACCTACATACTTTCTGCCCGTGCTACATAATAGTAATAGATAGATATACACTCATTCTGCTTTTAACTGTAGTAATGGTATGATCCCCAATCAGAATTAATTGTGGAAGGGCGTTACATATGCCTAGATAGGAGGGACAATATCACATATGTCAACAGCAGGTATAATGCTCTTTATAACGGTATAAAGCTATAGATTACAGGGAAACATAAGGTTTGAAATATATTATGTAGAATATTTTCAAAAAGCAAACTGCTAACTGTAATTATTCCACATTAATTCAATAGTTATGGTTATTCTGTCACTGTTACTGAGTTCTGCTTTTAGAGAGGGTAGGATATTAAAGGGTTTGAAGGCAGAGGAAATAAAACATTTAATATTTATGAGTTTAAGAAAAGTACGCTAATCTTCTGAATAATACTGAGCTCTTCCGCCAAGCATAGGAGGTGAAAGTGAAAAGAGCAGTTTCAATCCGAACTAGGTTGTTTGTTCGTAATGCTCATATTGTTTATGAAGATAGCAACAGTACATTGTGTATCTGTCTTCAAAGTAGACTAGATTAATTTCATGTGAAGGATCCTATCACAATTGATTGTTGCAGAAATATATGTCTTTTTTTTAAATTCTCCATGGAGGCAGTGTTAGAAAATTGCTTTCCACAGACAAAACAAAGGTCTGCTTCCTCTCTTACAAGGAGCTGAATTTGCCCATCACGAGCACATTAACTGTGTCTATCATTCCTATTTAGAATTCCATTGTCACTTCAGAAACAATCTTCCACTTCACAAGCCTGCCAGCTTACATGCTTTATATTTTTGTATTCATATTCCTCATGTAATAATTTTCCAGTTGCCTTAACAAAATCTATCAAATCTATTGTTATTTTCCTTTTACTTGAGACAGAATTTTCTACTTTGCTTGTCAGTTTTTTTCTTAGCGATTGCCCAGCTACTTATTGATATTCAGGAAAAGTATCTTTTAGTCTATCTACAATAACATAACAATGTCCTTACTATGACCTTCAAGTTATCATTTTCTCAATGCGAGATGCTATGATATAACCATATATAGATGTTTTCAAACATGCCATACTTATCTTGTAGAAAAAAAGTGATTTTAGTGCAAAATCCAAAATAATATCATATTCTTTTCATATATCTTAGGTCTTTTCATGTAATATTTCTGTAAGAATCTAAAAAAAGGATTTTTGCATTGAAGAAATTTTTTTATAAGATTCTACAGGAACAACCAAGATTCTATCAGAGAACTTCAAGTGCACATTATGGAATGTATTGTGTGTTAAAATATTGCAAAGAAAAAAAATAGCATGACAGTTAGTATAGTAGTCTTTAAAACTAAGGCTTTTCTAAAAAAAAAAAATTTAAGGGACGCCAAAGAATAAATATTTTTTGGAAATATATGCTAAGATTAGAACAATCATCCTGCAAACGAATGAGATTGATCTACTGATTGCATAAAATGTAATACTTTGCCCAAATATTACATTTATGTTGGTTTGATGAATTGAGTCAACAATGTATAACTAATGAGGTTTAATATATTTCAAAATATAAAAATACCTGTGAGAGATGTTAAATATCTACTCTGTAACCCTAGTTTACTACATGGGTTGTATTTTGTTTTTGTTTGTTCATAGATTTTACAGTATAATCCTCGTCTAACATACAACTACAATAAAAGCTTGAAATCAAATTGAAAAATTGAGAAACATCAAACTGCACCTCATAGTTAATATAACATGGCATCGCAGAAAATCCAATGAAAATCATCTACTGAAATATCCTACTTTTAATTAAATTAACAGAATAAACTGCACTTACGAAGCATCCCAGTAATTACCATGAATTTAGTTTATCACAATCATAATAATTGTGTATCTTGTAAAAACATCCTAAAGTTGATGTGTTGCTTTTTTTTTCTCAGTAGCAGAAGTTTATCATTAATTTGGTCTATGACTGAGTGATTTTAAATTAAGCACATTCATGTATACATTAGACTTAGAATAGGCAAACTATGAAGATGAACATAGCAAAACCAGAAGACTGGAAAAGTAGAGGAAATACTAAAGACCATAGTGGGTACTGTTTATTTAGCATGGGTATAGGGGACATATATATTTATACTGCCAAGGTTATTTTAAATTACACAACTTTTAATTTAGTTTACTGAATTGAGTCTATTTAACATGCTTTTTAAGTCTAATACTTATTCTTTTTGAACATATATACATTTTTTTTTATTGTTTTTAATGTATAGTTCTTAAAGTTAACAGGGCATCATTAATAATATATCCAAAGTGTCACTGAATAGCTGTCTGCCTAAATTAAAAGGACCACTAAATGCACCCAGAACACTTCATTGAGATGAAGTGGAATAGCTGCAGTATCCCTTTAGTTTTCATCCTACATTTTAAAACATTGCCATTTAGTAGATAGGGCTATGTTGAAATTGGAGGGTTAACAAACCTCTACCAGTTGTCTTCCTGAAAGCCACTACATGCGCTTCCCCTCCAGAGTCAGACTTTAAATATTGCTCAGGGAGAGTATTTGATTGGCTAATGTTAGAGATATACACTAGACTCCCAATGGTTTCATGTGGGGATGCATTATTGGGTTTGCTTAGATCATTAAGATTGAGGATCTTTGCAAGAACACGGGACCGGAAACATGAAGAGGGCTTAAAGGTGAGTAAACAGTCATTTTTTTTTGTTTTTGTTAGGGAGGTGGTCACCTAACTAATTTGCACTAAACAGACACAGACAACAGACACTACATCAGTGGGAATACATCTTTGTACTCCTAATGTTTTTTCCTCTGATATTAGTAAACAATATGTGATTCATTTTATGCAATCTGATAATCAAACTGTTAGGATTAGGATAAATAATATAAAGTACTATATAATTCCTAACATTGTTAAAACAGCAAGTTCCTGTTCAGGATCCTTTGAAACATTGTAAAACTATCTTGGATCATGAGTAAGCTTGGTTTTGTTTTGGTGCTCTCTAAATAATTCCCCACTTATAAACACGTTTTCTACAGTAAAAATAAACATATTTTGCACATTTCTTTTTTTTAGAAAATGTATCAGGAATCCTATAAAAGCACTAGATGGCACCATACGTTGACTTTTTGCTCAACAAGCCAAAATAAAATCGTGTTTAGAAACATGGTTCAATTTATTAAAATTATGAAAACATATATTTATGAATTATATATCCCAAGTGTGAAGCTGTTGACTGAAGCTTCCTTTAATGCATGTTTATATTTAGAATACAAATTGATTTTATCCTTAACTTCACTGCACTGATTTTAATTCTGATATTAAAAATAATTGGTATTTTATTCAATGTTGCCAGAACTGGCTATAACCCTGAACTATAGTCTCAAATAGTACTAAATATTGCTTTAATTAAGTTATTATATTAGTAGCAACAATGAATTGTGTTAGCAGAAGGAATGAACATGGCTTAAACTCAGAGATTTTTTAAAAATTTGCAGTGGCTTTTAAATTTATTTTTTTCTAACTTAATTCTCTTTAATTAATAAATTAATTTAAAAAAAAAAACTCAGTCTAACCGGAGCACAACTTTATATCAGCTCTTATAATTAAATTCAGTTTGGTTTAAAACTGTTATTACAAAATGGCTGTCTGCATTTTAACAGCTACACATGGTAAAAAATATACCAATATAAGGTGACTAAAAGTAAAGCAACTAGAATAAACAAACTTTAGAAAATGTCAACATAGGAAGACATTTTGAACTTTTCTTTACAGCCTTTTAGTGCTGAATGGCTATCAAGCATTGCTCATGACAGCAAACATGGGATCTACAATTGGGATATATCATTGAGCATGAAATTAAAATGCTTCCAGTTTGGCCTGTACACAATTCTTTAAAAAAAAAAAAAGAGAGATCCAAGCAATAAAGTCATATAGATCAGTCTACATGATTTTTGTTTTATTTTTGTCAAGTTTAGCACTTTCTCACTGACACTTGAAAAAGACATTAAAGGTACTGCCACCTCTATTCATCTCAGTAAATGTTACACATAGAAAGGGCCACAATATTGGGGACACTCTTGCTAATTAAATGCCCCACTATCAGGTCTTTCCTCACAATGTCTTTCATTTTATTTTTTTATTTTATTAAAAATTCATGATTGATATTTCTCTAAGGTTAAATCTTATATGCTATGTACACTACAAATTAATTTCCCATCCCTCAAACTGACTCAAATACAAAGCATTTTTTTTTTTTGTGTAGGACAATATTCAGTTCTACATACTAAAATCAAATCAACTTTAAATATGATCAGTATAATTTGATGTGGCTTCATGGCAGAATCCAAAATATGTGTGTTATACAAACATTCTGGAATGGCTTTTTTAATTGAACTACCGAACAGTTCTGAAAATGTATCTTCTATATTGATATAACCAATATCCACTTAGAAAGTGCTTTTATAAGACCTATAATTATAATTTATGAACACTATAACACTATATCCACACATAATATAACTTAGGGAGAGTAATGGGGATGAGTAAAAAGAAGAACATACGTTCCATTCAAATCGTTCCAGAATGTCTGCATAAACCTTTATTGATTTTCCCTGTTTTTCTTTTATCAATTCATTTTATAAATTATCTTTAGAAAATATTAATGCAGAATCAGGTTGTAGATTTTATTTTTGACATCTAATAGTTATTTCCCAGATGAAATAGACAGTTACTTGAAATTTTGTATTTTGAATACATTTACCAAAGACAGCTTTTCATACCATTTACAAGAAGCTCTATAAATCAAAACATGCTCTAATTGTTATGGGAAATTTGATCTTTACTAAATATGTTAAACAATGCAATAATTACAATTTCAAATCTAGGTCTTTTGCAACAATCGGGAATAATACGCTTTGTGACATGGAAATAAATCTTTCATAATATCAATTTTTATTTCATTATATTTTAGGACGATAAAGCTTTAAATAGCTCCTTTCAGTTATGTTGTTATAATTCATGCCTATGTCTTCAAACTTTACACTGAACACATAAACACAAAAGACTGTGCTGTGTACAATGCTCTACATGATAAGAGATTTCAACTGTGTAACCACACAATTATTGTGGCTTCTGTTATGTCATGTTAATAAAGATATACCATCAATTCAACAGAATAAATGAATAATTTGCTCACAAAAACCCAAACATATCTTGAAGTCGATTCGCTAAGCTAACATTTTCCCCCCAAACAACTCAAATGTTAATTTAGCCGCATGTGTCAAAATGTACACAACACCATCCTCACTAGGTAATGAATTCTTGATGTTTTGGATCATTTTAAGAAAAGACTTGCTTTATAAACAAAATGTTTTTCTTAAAGCAGTCATCAAAATTTTGAGCATTTCATAAAAATACAATTGTTTTGAAATGCAATAAACTCTGTGTTTCATTGAAATAGGGAGTACTTATGGTAATGTCTCAAGTTAGCAAAACTTAACAATGGGTGGAGGTACTGCCATCAATTTCTGGCAATTCCCCCAGACGTCACCAATGATGACTGTGGGAATAAGACTTTGTTTCGCTTGTTGCAAGACAATACCTATGGAGGCTCCATACACATCAATATTGTACTTTCGCCCATAACTGAGAGCACAGGATTGGTGTAGGCTCTTTGACAATTAAGCACAAGGAGCTGAATACTGAAGATGGTGGCACTCGCAGGGGGCAACAAATATAAGTATAACTTACCCATGCTGCATCCCTGGGCTTCCTAACTTTAAGCATTGAAGCCATCATAGAGAGACTTTGCAAAATATACAAAGCTGCTTTCATTTGAAAATATTTACTGGGATTTTATTATAGAGTATGGATTATGTGGATTTTGGGTTTAATGTGAGTAGTCAAGTATGTATCCCAAGTTTTGATATATATATATATATATATATATATATATATATATATATAGCAGTAATCTAGAAGATGTAGTTAGTTCTTGTGTTGAATAAACAAAATCTGTTTTCTTGCAATCACTGCAATAATATTGTTGTTTTTGTTAATTAAAGAAAGTGTGATAGACCCTGCAGATCACGTAGCAGTGAGCAAGAGACATTCTAGCCCCCTAAAGTACATCAGATTACTGAATTATTCTATGGGAAAACTGTTATTTTATATAACTGCAGATTTCATGTAAAATCAACACTTTTATAATTCTCCTTAGTAACACTAACTCGCTGTCAAGCAGACAGGGTTTTGCTGCTTCAGAAGCTTTGCATTGTAGTTCAAAGCAAAAGTGAGTGCTTATCATGCAGCTCATAGAGCTTCTCATCTCATGAGATGATTGGAAACAGGTATATGTTTATGTGATTTTTAATTGCATTGACAAAGACATTTAGTTAACTATGTCTGATAGAGACAAATACATTTGATACATCTTGGCAGAAGGAACAATATCTTCCTGTCCAGTGTGTAGAGGACAAATCTACACCTGAAGAATGCTGTTCCAAATGGTCGTTTTCAGAAGTGAAAGGATGAACATAACAGTGCAGGTCTAGAGGCCAAACTGGGGACCAGACAACCCATATTCCCATTAGAATTCTTGAAAATAAAAAGCTTTTCTTTTATTTTATGTACATATTCTTCACTGTAGTTTATTAGGATTCTTAGCTGGCAAATGTGATTCTCTACATTACTCTAAAATTAATATCACCAGTAACAATGGGGGAAAAAAACGTTCCCAATGAGAATATTACACTTTGCAATGCCATGGGAGATAAGGTAAATATATATATATATATATATATATATATATATATATATATATATATATATTTTAATTTAATTTATTTTAAACACTAGCTGCATGTTAGAAGTGATTCCCTATTTCAAAAACAGTCAGTCAGACAGAACGTCATTATTTGTATTTATTATAAAAATGCAGAATATAAATATATTGGGAACTTAGACAACAGGAAAATTGTAGACTTGTGCATACCACTCCACCAAAGTAATATCTATTTGGAGATCCTTTTCCCAGCTATTAATTTCTCTCGATCGGATCGGCTTTTTTATTGTGTTTTTATAACTTCTAGACATCTCCCGAGTAATTTGCAGTCCTTTCCTGACATTATAATATTATTACGTTTTTTAAGGGGATCAGCGTCTGTTTCCCTTGAAAGTGTTGCCATCAGCAGGCTTCTGACCCTAATGTAATTGAATAACTGTTCCTTTGGCAAGTTATATAATTGTTGCAAATCTTGTTCACCTTTCATTTGAAACTGAATGCAGTAGAAAATGGTATTATAGTAATATTGTATTATAATTTAATAATGTCTGTCATGTCACTTTATATATTTGCTAGCACAGCACAGGCACAGTTGATAGTCTTACTGAGGAGAAGTAATTAGACAATTTCCTCAGATCTAGTTCCTGATAATTACACTCAGAAAGTGAGTGGAAGACATCCATGAATTTCCCGGGGAATTTACAATATTTTAGGGGCATCATTTAACTACTGGTTAAAAATATCTCAAAACAGTATCTAAAAAATGTTTATTTCAACTCTGCTAGCTGAAAACTAATCAACAGATTTGGAGATTGCTTCACTAAAATGTGAGTTGGGGCATGTTGAAAATAATGTGAGTAGCTTGAAGCTTGAAGATCTTCAATAGATTTATGCATTCAGTTTTCGACTTCTTTCAAATTCTGCAACTTCGAATCACAATATGGTCGACTCATGGACCAATTTATAGGATCAACGAGTGGGCCTTTTAATTTGTTACATGATAAGAAGTTCCATATGTGGTGCCGGCAAAGGGTGAGGGAATAGAAGAGAAGCTGATTTTATATATATATATATATATATATATATATATATATATATATATATATACAAGCAAAGAAAAATCAGCACTCCCAGGATTTATCCAAAATGAAATGTTATTTCTTTATTCCAGTAGTCAACGTTTCAGTTCCTCTGGGGAACTTTCATCAGGACAGAATACAAAATACAAGTAAAATCAATCGATTAAATAAGGGAAGTAATCAACTTTACTCACAGTTCAGGTTTGCAAGGAATTAATCAACCTATCATCCGAGCTTCTGGGCGGGTGCAGGGCGGTTCAATAGATCTAAGCGCGCGTTCAGACTACTTTCTGATTGCCCGCGTCCTCCATCACCATGGAGACGTCGGGCGCATGCGCGATTGCTTAATGGAATCTATCTCTGCTTGCTAATCGCTCGCGTCCTCCATCACCATGGAGACGTCGGGCGCATTGCGTCCCCCATCACCATGGGGACGTCGGGCGCATGCGTACTTGCAGATAGAAACTACCTCTGCACCTTATCATACGCTCGGAAGCTGGAGAGCGCTCAAAAATCATAAGTAACCTCCCTCTTATCGGGGGAACATAAATCTATCCTCCTAAATAGAAAACCTCCATAAGTCAAGGGTATAAGTAACCTTACAGTGACTGAGAACCAAGTGACCATAATTAAAGTGACATATTGGTACATTTAGACAATTATCAATATTATCTCAAACTTCATCTGGAAATATATATAATAAGGAAATTTAAATCCACATATAGTGAAAAAGGTCTGTATAGACTATTAGAGACTACTAAACTAAAAACACTGAAGAAGTGATCAGTCTAGGATGTGACATTACTCTATTACAGTGTCCACTAAAGTAAATGTGCCAAACTTATTAATCAAAAATTTGAAGTGTAAAAAAAATTGTTAAATATCATGATTTCAAAGTGATACTACCTCATCTGTACAAAGATATTTAGTGTTCAAAAATATGCGTTCTAATGTGAACTTATTACAAACTCCTGTAAAGGAGCATACAATGTTGCGCAATTGTGCCTACCCTTATCAGGAAATAAACCATAGAAGGACAATTTTAAGTATGAGTCAAGTGCTCTCTCAGTGTGCTCCATAAACTACTCATAGCGAGCACATTGCAGCGTGATTTTTATTTCCTTCCCCATCATAACTGGAGCTCTCGTGATTACTATAATGAAATACATCTGATTAAAAATCTTGGAATTGATCCAAAAATTAATGAAATTTAAAATAAAGGAACACTCAATTCTTTTACCATAATCTTCCCATATGCTGTCTCTAACTAGCCCATATATAGACTGTCTATAGCATATATCGTATTAAAGAAAAGACATATATGAAAGTTTCTCATTTAGGCCATTGGGAGCCAAAGTCCCCAACTTCTGGATCCACCAAGTCTCTTTTTGTAATAGTAGTTGTTGTCTGTTACCACCTCTTCGGGAAATTGGAAGATGATCAATCGCTATACACTTGAGTGATGACAAAGGGTGGTTTTTCTCTAGGAAGTGTCGTGCCACTGGTTTATCTGATTTGGTATCCCTATAGGCCAGTCTAATGCTGGACCTATGTCCTCTTATTCTTTCACATAGAGCCGTTTCCGTCTTGCCTATGTAGTTCAATCCGCAAGGACATGACAGCTTGTAAATCACATATTCTGTGCGGCAACTGATTCTATGTTGTATTTTGAAAGATTGACCCGTATGGGGATGGTTGAAGCTTTTACAGGGTATCAGGTGTCCACAAGTCACGCAGCCTAGGCATCTTACACACCCATAGTTTGTCACGTTTTTACTTGTAGACGTGTAGCTCTTGATTGGATCAGTGTGGACCAACAGATCTTTTAAGTTCTTATTATTTCTGTATGAGAACATTGGTTTGTTGTGTAGACCCTTGGGGAGACTCTTATCTTTCTCCATAATGTGCCAGTTTTTGGTTATAGAGTGGCAGATTTTGTTTGTTGCTGAGTTATGAGTCATTGGGAATGGAATCCTATAACTCTTCTCCTGAGTTTTCTTTTACGTTTCCCCCCTTCGATCCCTTGCTTTGGTCAGTGCTTTGCTCAACACTTTATTAGTGTACCCTCTCTGTAGGAACTTGTCATACATTTCCTGTAGCTGTTTCTCACATTGAGATTCTTTAGAGTTGTTTCTTATTACTCTTAAAAATTGCGAAAATGGTAAGGAATTTTTCACGTGTTTAGGATGTGCACTCTCGTAATGGAGTAACGTGTTGCGATCTGTTGGTTTCGTGTAGAGTTGATACTCTATGTTTCCTTGGTCATATAGTATCTCCAAATCTAAGAATTGAATACTCTGACTGTTGATATTCGACGTTACTTTTATCGGAGTTGGCAATTTGTTAAGATCTCCAACAAATTCCATCGCTTGTTGAGTGTTTCCTTTCCACAAAATTAAGATATCGTCGATGTAACGAAAGTATTTAATAATGTGATCTTGCTGTCTATTGAGAATGTGCTCCTTTTCAAATTGGTACATATAGGCATTTGCATACATGGGGGCCATAGCAGCCCCCATGGATGTACCAGCCTTTTGTAGGTACCACTTCGTCTCGAATCTAAAATAATTATTCTTCAATGCCAGCGATAATAGCTCTAGGGTGTATTCAATTGGTGGTCCAGAATAAAGTGTTGTCTCGGATAGTAACTCTCTCATGGCCTCTATTCCCCCTTCATGGGGTATTACCGTGTAGAGGCTAGATACGTCTAAAGTCATTAATGTGACTGTTCCTTCTAAATTTTTGATTTTTTTCAGTTCTTCTATTAGAGTAGCAGTATCCTTAATGCACGTAGGAATTCCATTTACAGGTGATTTAAACAAAAAATCTAAATACTTTGCAATCGGTTCTAATAGGCCGCCCACTGCCGAGACTATTGGCCGTCCCGGGGGTTTCTCTAGGCTCTTATGAATTTTTGGGAGCGTGTAAAGGATAGGAGTTCGGGGATTATCTTCGTGCAGAAATTGAAACAGTTGCAAGTCAATGAAGCCCGCTGTAAGTCCAAATGTTAGAGTTTCATCAATAATTTGTGCTATCTTTTTGGTGGGATCCCCAGTTAGATTTAGGTAGGTGTTCTCATCTTCCAATTGTTTATGGATTTCTAATGCATAGTCTGCATAATTCTGTATGACTATGCCTCCACCTTTATCTGCAGAGCGTATCGTGATGGTAGGATCTTTTGAAAGGCTTTGAATAATCTGGTTTTGTTTCTTAGAGATATTGGGATGCTGAATCTGATGCTTTGATATTAACTCCTCTGTCTCTGTTTTTACAGCCATTAAGAAGGTTTTGATAGTTGGATGACAAATAGGGGGGTCAAATTTGCTAGCAACTTTAAATTTCTGTTTTGTGATTTCCTCTTTTTCTGTTTTTCCATCTTGTGTTTTGTGGAAAAAGTCCTTTAGTCTAAGACTCCTCCCAAACTTAAAGAGTTCCACATCCCACTGGAATTTATTAGGCGCCATCATTGGGATAAAAGAGAGACCTTTGTTTAGAACCTGTATTTCCTCCGCTGATAGGGATCTCTCTGATAGGTTAAACACCGGAATCAGCTCCTGAGAGGTGGTTTGTCCTTGAGTCCAGTGGGGATGCCCCCTCTGGCCCCTTCTTGTGATATATCTCTTACGTTTCTGCGACTGCTTCTTGTCACTTTCCGAGGAGGGGACAGTGTGTCCATTTGGTCGTTGTCCCCTAAAAAAGTCACCGATTTCTGTGAAGAGGTTCCTTCATTTTCGGAGGCAGATTCCCCTGAGGTGATGTCTATGGTCATAACATCTGGTTTAATGATCTTCTTTCGGAAGCGTTTGGGTCTGTGTCTTTGCTCCCCCATTAGCCATTTGTACACCCGGTTCTCTCCATAATCCATCCTGACTCTTTCCATTTTTTGACGTTTGAACCTCACTAATTGATTTTTGTATTTTAAAACTTCCTCATTCAATTTGATACTTAGACTGATGCCTTCTGGTGAACTCAATATAACAGCATTCTCACTTTCTGCTTGTTGTATTTTGAGTCTAATATCCTGGAGGTCTTCTTTTACATCCTGAATTATGATGAGCATCAGGTCCATTGAACATTTGTTCATAACAGCTACCCAGTTTTTTCTTACTTTGGGTTTCATTCTTCCTATTGTGGGCGCATTTTGCACCCTAAAGCCTCTTGGGATTTGTCTAGCCTTATGATAATCCGACAAGAAAAGACCATGTAGGTCCAAATCCACCTCTCTTTTCTTGAGTTTTAATAATTTGAAATAGACATCTTTGGAGGTGACCGTAGTGGGAAGCTCCAGACTGGTGGTGTCCCATAAGATGTTTAGAGCCTGTTCCTCCGTGAAGTGTAATAATTCCAATTGTGGAGTCTCTTCTCCTGACAGTAGATTGTCCTCCATTTTTCCTTTAGCGGGAGTTACTAATCAGGACTGGTATGATTCCAAAAAAATGCAAAAAGTAATCTTTGTATTAAAACTTCACCTTTATTATGTTCAATTAAGAATATCCAAAAACAATCCACAGCAAGCCAAAAAAAAGAAAAAAGATGTAGAGACTCCAAATCAGCCTATATGGTATCCATTAGCATCCACATAGTAATGGAGATTCAAAAAAAATTTTTTCTTTTAAATATATCTTAGGTTCCTTTAAATATCCCAAATCTTACTGATTCGTAAGATCTTATCTAAAGTACTTATCAATGTGCCATCTGGTCTGGTGCAAATACTTTAAGGAAAAAGATCTTATTTTCCATACGGTGCATGTATACACAAAATTCTCATAGCAAAGGTCCCTTTAATAGCATCACTTGCTGAAATGCACTGTAGTGCTTCTTGATATGTGTGTTGCTTTAAATCAGTTTCCACTTGCTGAAATGCACTAAAATGCCTTTTGATGTGTATGTTGCTTTAAATCAATTTCCACAGGGCAATCCCCAAAACCATTAAGTTGTATAGGCAACTCTTGATACTTTAGAAAAAAAAGTTGTTTTAAAATCAAAAAAATACTTCAAATTTCTTATCCATCGACAGACAATTTTAAGGTTACTTTTAGTCCCTTTTAGGGAGAATTTTTTTTATATATATATATATATATATATATATATATATATATATATATATATATGTTTCTGGGGGCAAAATTATTCAGACTAACCATAAATGGAACAAAAGTTTGCCTATTAGTGTACTGAAAAATAAATAAATAAATAAAACAAAACAAAAATATATATATATATTTATATAAATATATATAAATAGGGTTAGGGGAAAACTACTTAAAATATATATATATATATATATATATATATATATATATATATATATATATACATATATTTTATTATTATTTTTTATTTTGCAGTACACTAATAGGCAAACTTTTGTTCCATTTATGGTTAGTCTAAATATTTTTTTCCCCAATTTGTTCAAATTGAAATGCCACATGGGCAAAATTTGTACAACAAAACTATTTTTTTCAGACAAACTGTATGCGATCTAATCTTCATCTCAAACAAATGTAATGTTCTTTAATCCAGGTATTTTGGCCTTGGTTGGTTATGCAATCAAAACTTGCTACTCAGTAGCTAAACCCCTAAAGACTTCTTTGTAACATGTAAACGAAAATTGTCTCCTTTCCCTGTGTTGTTAATTATGTCTAAGGACCTTTGTATGATACTAATATTACTGTGTAAATGTATATTCCAACTGTTCCTTGCATTTCACATTAGCCAATTTTAAACGAATGTAAGATACAATAATTTCTGTATGCATTTAAATCTACCTTTAATGGTGTGGCATTCTAGTTTTGATAAAAATGACCAATAAAGAAGAATAATTAACAGACAAAAAAGAAATCCAATGAAACTAAAGTAGTAAAGAGACAGGTTGCTCACTCAATGCCTCTTTTTCCAGTGGAGTCTATAAATACAATCTGAAGAGAATGAATAAGGAACCTACCCCATGAAAAGTAACCAAATTGTATTAGATAAATCTATATAAATACACTAATATACACATATTTGCATGTTTCAGACTAAGTGAATAAACAAGGATGCTAAACTACAGATAAATTGAAACTTTTATATATATTTGCAATAAGCACAAATGAAATCCAAAGAAAAAAGCAAAAATAAGCTCAGAGATAATAATAAGAAGATATGAACCAATATAAGTGTTCAAAAACAATCTAAGCACATACCAAAGAAAGAC
Organism: Pelobates fuscus; assembly: GCF_036172605.1. Taxonomy (NCBI): domain Eukaryota; kingdom Metazoa; phylum Chordata; class Amphibia; order Anura; family Pelobatidae; genus Pelobates; species Pelobates fuscus. The sequence goes on along the minus strand of NC_086318.1, from coordinate 324,605,382 downwards.
CAGATAATGCAGGAAAACATGCTCCCTTAACAAAGGCAGTTTTGCCGAAACGTTGGGATTGTAGTTATCATTTGCTTTGTTACCCCTTGCCTCTCTCTCCTGTGTCATCTGGTCGTTTTTGGTATCTATTTAGATTGTTTTTTAACCCCTTAAGGACACATGACATGTGTGACATGTCATGATTCCCTTTTATTCCAGAAGTTTGGTCCTTAAGGGGTTAAAAACATTTGTACAGGTTCATAACTTCTTATGATTATCTTTTATTTTCTTTGTGCTTTTTTGGGAATTTTTTTGTATTCATTGCATATATAGTATGGTTTCAATTTATGTATAGTTTATCAGCCTTGTTTATCCATTCAGCCTGAAACATGCATATTTGTATCTATTAGTGTATTGATATTATTATTATTATTATCGCCATTTATATAGCGCCAACAGATTCCGTAGCGCTTTACAATAATATGAGATGGGGGATGTAACTATAAATAGGACAATTACAAGAAAACTTAAAGGAACAATAGGTTGAAGAGGGCCCTGCTCAAAGGAGCTTACAGTCTGTAAGACGTGGGGTATAAAACACATTAGGACAGTAAATAATCAAATAAGATGGGAGTGAAGCAGAGCTGGAGGAGAGAGTAGAGTGCTGCCCTTTAGGAGAGAGCAATTTAACTAGTTTTTTTATTGGGATGTGCTCCTTATTAATTTACTATTGATAAAAGAGGGCAAATAATCACAAGGAAATTATAGGATTATTAATGTCCCATACAATGATACATTTTGTTAAAAAAATAATAATAATCTAATTTATAGCAAAATATGTATGCAGTGTACATGAGCACAGACAACAGATATTTGGTTTATAGTTATGTTTAAATACTTGTTCTACGCTCATTTTTTAGTTGAGCAACCAACATTTAAAATATACCAGTAGCAATTGGTTCAGATATATGTCTGTTTCTGGCCAGTTTGGAAAGTCTGCAGTTAAATGTCTAATCTGAAAAATGGCACAGATTACAATGACCTATTATTAGTAAATGTACTTAACTATTATAGAATTGTACAAACATAATTTTCTTTTTTCTTTTCTAGGAGGTATTTTTGAATATGTGGAGTCTGGACCTTTTGGGGCTGAAGAATTAGCCTTCAGATTTGCTGTAAATACAATTAACAGAAACAGAACTTTACTGCCAAACACTACGTTAACATACGATACTCAACGGATAAATCTCTATGACAGTTTTGAAGCATCCAGAAAAGGTAAAAAAAATTCTAAAATATGTTTCATATTTTGAAGGACTTAAAGGTACCGCATTGTAAATATTAGAAAGTGAATATTTTGTTCAACTAAATTATTTTACACAATATTGATAAACCCACTAATCAGTCAAAGGATTATAGATATTTATTTACAAAATATTATATTCCAAAATAGCTAATTAATAGGTATTAAAGGACCACTAAAGTCATCCAGACCACTTTATCTCAGTGAAGTCGTCTTTGTGCAGTGGCACTGTAGCTTTAATCCTGCAATGTAAAATATTGCAGTTTTGTATAAACTGTAAATATTTCAATTGCAGAGTTTCCACACTTTTAGTGGTTATCTTCCAGACAGCCACTAGAGGCTCTTTAGCATTGAGAACTGAGTTGAGAACATGATTCATCATAATCTACAGTCAAATATAAGTGGACTTTTTTTACCAGTCTTGCCATTTCTTGGTGAGGCTTCTCAGACATGGAAATATATTTCACAAAGCTTCCAAACAATTATTTTGTTATTCTGTTTCCATAGTCACTTTGGAACTTGTCAGTGCATGTTAAAAACTAGAAATTAGATTTGTTTTCATGATCTACATGCTTTAAATATGTGTTTGCATTCTGTGAGTTTGTATGATCTTTCATTTAAAGCTGATCTGTTGTTTCTGTAAAAGAACAAGAATTCAATAGAGAACAATACAAATTTACTACTTTTGTTCCGTTAATTCACCCTCTTAGGATCATCTCAAACATGTTTCATTTTCATTGTTCGGTTATGGAGAAATCATTTACTATTGCATATCTGGTCAATCCTACTTAAAATGACAATTTAAAAAAAAAAAAAATCCAGTATTCTTAGATATAAATTCAGTTCATTTTAAGCCATTTTGAAATAATTTCCCCAACAATTGCAGCCTAGAATTGCTGTGCAAGAATAGCACCAAAACATTCCTTACCCACATTACAAGTTGTAGGAGTAAAGGTGCTTAGCCTGTCTCCTGAAGCATGGACATATACTGAGCCATCTGACATATACTGAGCTATTGATGCCATTGCTTGAAATAATAATAATGATCTAACCATATGTAACAGGGAAAGATGTATTTAGCGTGTTTCTACTTTCCAAGTACATCCTGGGGCAAATTGGCTTGTGTTAACTTGCTGGCACAGATGAAGGAAACTAGGGAATTATTTCACAAGACAGTAAATTGTAGTGATTTGAGAAACATAGAAAATAATAATAATAAGAAATCAGGGAAGTAATCCAGTATTACTGTCATCAAGATCTTAGATTTTTACATGATAACTTGTTGTTTAGTCAATTAGTTCCAAACCATCTTTAAAAAGCTATGCAAAATATGGCTATTTTAGTGTGCCTTCATGCATATCTTGATACTGTAGTTCGATTAATACCCTGTAAAAATTGTAAGTATCACTAAGTTATTTTGCTAGCTTCACTTTGCTTGACTTTTATGCTTGGAAATTTAGACTTCTTTATTTCTGTGGTTCTCGGGTCATTTTGGAGTTTGATGTCAATTACAACATGGGTCTCTTTACCATATTCTGTGTATTTTAATATTTTGCTTTAATTCTAATAAATGATCAACACGAGCTAAGGGTGTTTATTCTGGTGGGAAATTATTGTTTAGCATATTATATACCCAATTAGTATGTTGCTTGTTTGTTTTATTAATAGCAGATGCTGGGACAATTTGAGAATTATAGGTGGAAACAAAAGTATAGGATGGTTAATGTCCAAGAGCATCACTGAAGTAGAATATTAAAAATAATATTAATAGATATCTTTCTGTTTTATACAGTGATAGTAAACTTTACTTTCTTGTGATACATTGGTCTAGGGTTGCAGCTAAAAGGACCCCAATTGGTTTTTAGCCTTTCACCCTCTGTCTTTTCTTACCATATTGATAATTCATCTTGGTTAAATTGCAGAGACACCTTTGAGTGTGGAACTAAACCCAGTATAAGATGTAGATATCCCTCAGGTGGAAATCAATTTATAAGTACTTTTACTAGAAAGCAAACGTGTGCATGAGTTCTATGCTACAGGTTGAAAGCTTTGATGTATCACAAGCCCAGATGTCAAATGTGATAGTTATGAAATTATCTATATCAGGAATAGGCAACATTGGGCACTCCCGATGTGTTGGACTATATCTCCCATAATGCTTTTACATCCATTATGTTGGCAAAACAGCTGTCTAAAACCTCTGAAGTGCCAAAAGTTACCTACTCCTGATCTATCCATTTGCTCAGGTGAGGTGAACATTCTATTAACAAAAAAGGCTTATAATTATTATATATTGTATTCATTGAAATATATCTTATTTTAAATACTTATATTATAATACAATCTGAGGACAAGATCCACACAACTCTTAAGACCTCTTTAGTTTCTACAATACATTGCCACAGTGAATGCTATCATGCAAGACACCTGAATGGTTAATCAGAAGGCATACATATGCTAACAATTCAAGCTCAAATAGAATGACCAAGTCAGGGAAAGGAGTAACACATGTTGACAATACATCAAATGGTTTATTATCAAATATAAAATCAAATTAGTGGCATAAAGTGGCCTTTATAATAAAATATTTTCATTGTGATATTATTGGTATTAGTGAAATATTAAATGGAAGCCACATAAACATAATTATATTCTTTCAAAATTTAATAGGTATGACCTATCAATTTGCTAATATTTTATATAATTTTGACAAGTAAGATAATTTGATTTGATTACCTGGCAAACAATATTTTATGGTGGCAATTATAACACTTAAGTATATTGAATTTCATTGAACCTGCATTGGCATACACGTGAAACTTTCCATTCTTTTACAATGAACAACACTAATTAATATTGATGCAGTTAAAATATTTAATTCTGTAAAGGTCCTGCTTTAAATAGTAAAATGATGAAAAGTGTTTTAGAAGGAACGGGAGACTGACATTTCCTTATTATTCAAGTATGTGGTGAGGTATGAATGTTACTTATTTAGTTGAACTCAAATTTATCTCTGGCAGGGGGGAAACCATCAACCCTGACATTTTAACAGGTGTTTTGTTTAGGTGTTAAAATTAACCAACATGTTTATCTCTTGGAAGCCAATGATTCATTCCATTCTGTGTGATGTGATAAAAAACATCTGAATCTTTTGACTGTTTTACTATTCTGTTCTCCTCATACAAGAATGATTTATTAGCTAATGTTTTTGAGTCTAAGTTTCTTTGAAATGGCAAAGTTAAACCAATAAGATGAAGTCTTTTGGTGCTTACAGCTTCACTTTTTTATGACTCCCATGTAGGCATCAATAAACATCTAATCATCATCCAACTTCCCTGATGTTAGTTAATACAGAACATCAATGCAATAAATATAAATAAACCGTCAACACCAATGCTGAGAGCAATTGGAGTTTGAATTAACAAAAATGTGAAACATACACATAAGCTAAACAGTATAAAATATTAGCCACAACCATTTTGTGTGTGTATAATTTCTTATGTCCAAAACAAAATAAGAAAGTAAAGTGTATCAAATGCTGCTTGGGAAAAAAACAAAGTAACAAATCGTTGATACTATCATGGTAGTTAATACTAACATACAGCTAAAAGAGATAAAACATCCTTAAAGGGACACTGTAGGCACCCAGATCACTTCAGCTCATTGAAGTGGTCTGGGTGCTGTGTCTCTTTTGCACTTAGTGCTCTAAGACTGCCCTCAGTGGCTGTCTACCAGACAGCCCCTAGAGCGCTAACGGAATCGAAACAGACCATTGGTCTGTTATCTAATGCTGTATGTCCTAATGCTTTGCATGAGGACCTCCAGCATCAGATTTTTTCCCTGTAGGAAAGCATTGATTAATGCTTTCCTATGGAGAAATCCTAATGTGAGTGCGGCCATTGGGGAGGAGCGTGGCGGAGCCTGACCGAGAGCAGAGGGACAACAGGAGGGAGGGGTGCGAGGGAGGGGAGCACTGTAGGACCCTATAGTGCCAGGTAAACGGCTTTGTAAATAATATTATGGGAAACAGTAAACATATTATGGGAAGAAAAAATAATACTCCCCCCCAACCCGTAAGTATAAATATTGTACTACCTGGACCTTCGGGCCTTCGTAAAACTAAAAATGTTAGTATGAGAAAATACCATCTCTAACTGTGTTTCCATATGCACCTGGAAACAGACTCGCTGGTCTAAGGATTCCCTAAGCAGCCCTTCTAGAAATAGAAGGAAGAGATAAACATAGTAAGTCGCTGGCTACTGTCAGAGATAGCTGCAGTATGTAACGCAAAAATCTTTTAACAGCATGTAAAAATCAACAAGCATCGCTGGAGCCCCTACAATAATTTTGAAGCACAGGCAGCTCTTCAGTCTTCCCGAAAAGCTGCCTTATAGGCTCAATGATCATACATTATTGTATGTACAGTATTGCACATACAATGACCTTTTATACTGATAATACTGGCCTTTTTATGTAATAGAACCTGCTTCTCAATAAATTGGATCACTGTATTATAAAGAAGGCTTTGCTCACTGGATAATAAAAGCTTTTATTACAGATTTTATCTTACCTAATAGAATGGAGCCCCTAATGATATACAAAAAATCATGGAGTATCAAGATGTTATTATCCAATACAGTTCCTTCATATTTGCATTTTTTTATTGCATTTGACTTCTATTTCCTTACTCTAATCAACTGACAATAGTTTTGGGGGCAAATTTTACATGATCAAATTTATATAAATTCTGAACGTCGTGTGTACCCAGCTGGAAAATTATTCAGGATCTATTAAATACATTTAATAGTAAAGTAAGAACGGAAGGTGTTCACTGCACAAATATTTATACAGCTTAGCTATTTTTACATTTCATGCTATCATTGGTTTTGTTAAACTGAAATTGAACTGCATTTTTTACATTTGACAGTACCTTCCTTGCTTTTTTTTTGTGTGGAGAGGCATTGATTAAAATGTGTACTGTACCTATTTTCTAGCCTAGAGACTACTAGGGCTAAGGATTTCTTTGGCTACCTCTGGCAGTACTTTTACTAATGTATTAATAATGGATTTTAGCTAGAACTAAAAATATTAGGCCTTGCTACATGCATGATGCCTCAGTGCGCATTCGCTGTACAAAGCATAAAAACATGATCAGGCTACTATTTATTTTAGCTATTGGTGTATTGACTTTTGGAACCTCTAGAATGGACTTATAAATATTTTAGATTCCCAAATGATGTAGCTTTCATAGTTTGAGGCACTTTCAAAATTAATCAGTTCCTATAGTTCACAACCTCAACTTTAAAAAAAAGGATACCAAAGTTTTTATAAAACATAATGTTTGTTTATATTTGTTCCTATTATTTATTTATGTGATTCTATTTTTATACCGCTTTTTAACAAATTCTTGGGGGTATTTTAATTTTAATATAATTTTTTTTATTCTTTTTTCAAATTTTACATATATAACATCACAGACAAGAACAGTTCAGAATTAGACATGTAGACTTTGATTTACAATAGAAGGATATGTGTACTGTTGAGTGAGACGGATTAGGCGGGCCTAAACTATAATAATTAAGTTACTTCATAACTTTCCTGAATACAGTACCACAGGGAGGAACTAGGGTGATCTTTATACAGAAGAATATGCATAACAGAGAACGCCAAGGTATACAGTTATATCAGATTATCTAGCCAAGGTGACCATTTCTCATCAACTTTTAAGTGGCTATCATATTGAAAAGATATTCTCCTTTCCATATCATGTTGGTATTTAAGCTGAGTTAGCACTTGGGTCCAAGATGGAGTCTTTTTCTGTAGCCGATATCTTGATATTTCTATTTTTATGGCCATCATAAGTTGGATTATTAGATATCTATTTTGAGTTGAGAATCTTCTTAAGTTAAAATGAAAAAGAGCCTGATATAACTCTAAATGCTTTATTCCATATAGGTCTTAGAAGCTTACATCCTCACCAAATATGTTTAGAGCTACCTTCAGCACAAGTACATCTTCAACAAAGTTTGGAATTTTCAGGATTGATTCTATTTAGAATTTTTGGTACCCTATGCCATTGATGAAGAATTTTATAATGAAGCTCTATGATATTTAGACAATCAACGATTTTTTAACTTCTTGAATTGATCTATACCACTGCTCTAACTCGATTAAAGACCCACTTTCTTGTTCCCAATTTTTCCATGCTTTTGGTTTAGACTCTTTTTCTTCCTCTCTCAATAATTCATACCAACTAGATATCGATTTATGATTAGTATTATTTTTAAATAGATCATTTAACTTTTTATTTATCCTAGTGTTGTCATAAAGCAAATGGTTGTCCAAATAATTTTTGATTCTTAGATATGTGAATAACTCTCTTGAATTAAGGTCAAGACTTAACTGAAGATGTAAAAAAGACCTTATTTTATTCAATTCTAATAAATCATCTATTTTAGTTGAACCAAATTTGATCCAATTACCTAAATTTAGGTCATTAATATTATATTCCATTGTCTTAATTGGACTATACTTAGAAATTTTATTTAAAATGTGATTTATTTTCCTGTATTTTACCCAAATTTCATAGATATCTTTTATGTATGAAGTTTCTATGTTGGAGATGAATTTTGCACTTGCCCCAACGTCAATCCATAACATATTAGAAAGATCTTTTGAATTACACAAAAAGGATTCAATTTTATACCAAGGCTCATCCAATGAGGTTGGGCCCTGCCATCTCCATAGATGGTACAGCCTAGAGGCTTCGTAATATTTGATAAGATTTGGGACAGCCAGGCCACCCTTATTGGGCTTTTTCATTACGTGTAAGATCGAGATCCTTGACCTCTTATAATCCCATATGTAATTCAGAAATAATTTATGAATCTGCCTAAGTTTAGTTATTGTTATAGATAAAGGGATCATTCTAAACAGGTATGACCAATGTGGTAGAATATATGATTTGATGATATTTATTCTCCCCAGCCAGGAAATTCTTATGTTTCTCCACTCTTTAAGTAATTTATCACTGGTATCTTTTATAAGATTATCCACGTTTTTATCAATCATTTCTTTCAAGTTATAAGAGAAATGAATCCCAAGATATTTAAAACCTTGAGATGACCAAGTGAAGGGATATTTAACTGATAATATATTAATTGTTGTAAAATCTAAATTGATGGGCATAACTTGGGATTTACCAATATTTAATTTATAGTTTGAAACTTTACCATAGTCTTCCAACTCCCGAAACAAGGCCCCTAGTGATAAATCCGGATCAGGCAGTGTTAATATTATGTCATCAGCATATAGGCTGATCTTAAATTCAGAGTGGTTCAGAATAACTCCTTTAATTTGATAGTTGTTTCTTATGCTCACTGCGAGCGGTTCAAGAGTCAAAATATATAAAAGCGGAGCCAGGGGGCATCCCTGCCTAGTCCCGTTAGAAATTGTAAACCAATCTGCGGAGATACCAGGGCCCACGGTTTTAGCCGTTGGACTAGAATAGAGAGCCATTATTGCAGTTTTAATAGAGCCAGCAAATCCAAATTTGTCCAGAGTCTGGCTCATAAAACTCCAGCTGACCCTGTCAAACGCCTTCTCGGCATCCAGTGACAGGGCCTGCATAGGGATCTTACTCCTTCTTACATAATCTATCAGGGCAGTCAAACTTCGAGTATTATTACTTGGGTCTCTATTCTGAACAAAACCTATTTGGTCGTAATGAATTAAAGATGGAATAATTGATTTTAGTCTATTTGCAATGACAGCAGAGTAAATTTTAATATCTGAATTTATTAGAGATATAGGCCAGTAATTAGCCAAATTAGTTGGGTCCTTATCAGGTTTTAATATCGGTGAGATATTAGCCTGTAATATTTCTTTCAAAGGGAGACCCGATTCTCTAATCTCGTTAAATGTATCTACTAGATGTTGCAATAGCTCATTTTTAAATTTCTTAAAAAACCAATTAGTATACCCATCAGGACCTGGGGCTTTGTTCATCTTAAGCCTGTCAATTACCAGACTAACCTCAGATTCAGAGAAGGGTAAGTTTAACTCTTTCTGCTGGCCATCTGTAAGAGTTGGCAATTTAATCCCATCCAGATACTCAGATATATCTAATTCCTGGGGGCTGGAGGAGAGATTATAAAGTTGTGCATAAAATTTATTAAAGGCATTACCTATTGATTTTGGGTCATTGTAATTATGATCATCTACTATGAACTTTTCAACTCTCGATCTAGCTTTTCTATTTTTTAGTCTATTAGAAAGCATTTTATCAGCTTTGTTACTTTTATGGTACCAATTCTGATTTAGCTTTTGTAAAGCGAAGTTCACTTTTGCCAATAAAATAGTATTGATCTTCTTGGATATTTCTGATATTTGTTGATCCAACTCCTTTGTAGGGGAGATTTTATTTTTTTAATTTAAATTATAGAATTCAAGATATAGTTGATTTAAAGATAGGCCTTGTTCCCTTTTTTTCGGACCCAAGTTTAATTATATAACCCCTTATTACACTCTTAAAGGCACACCATAAGATTTGCTTTGGGATTTCTTGTGTCGTATTTTCTTTATAGTATAATTTAATCCTCTCCGACATATAGTCAATAGTTTAGAATCAGTAAATAATCTCTCATTCAGCCTACATTGTGATCGTGGTTCATTAACATCTAGTCCTATTTCCAAAATCACAGCCGAATGGTGGGGGTATTTAATTTTTTATTTTTTTCTCCACAAAAGGCTGTTTGATTTCTTACACAGAAATCTTACACAGATTCTTACACAGATTAATGATAGTACACATATAATTTATGTTAGAAATGTTAGAAAAAACTTTTTTTGACAATTATATTTTCATTGAAGTATTTTTTGATAGTTATACAACATACAGTCAGAGTATACAGGTGGGGATCAGTTACAAAAGGCATCACTGCAAAGGTAGCTGCTTCCGCTTGGTGCATCGCGAGTAACTTTGGCCTAGTGTACAGAACTACGAGGCATAGTGTATGTGCTAAAATCCATGTCTAGGATATGTAATTGCCGGCCCTGTTAATGTTGGCTATGCGCAGCGGGTGGGGCACCTCCTCCACCTGTCTATCATGGGTAGTCAATTATATGGGTAGTGACCATGACCATAGCTGGAACGTGGGTAGTCAATCCATCAAGAGTCTATAGCATTGCCTTCTCATTCTACCCCAGTCACATTTTACAGTTCCCCGCCACATAATCGTCTCCCGGTATGCTGTCAGGCCCAGCTTTTAAGGCGTCAACACTGTGGCATGCGGCCAAGTGGCCTTAAAATAAACCACAACTACCTGCACCATCTGCATGTTGCTGACCCTTGAGACACTTAGATAGGAACCACTATGAGAGGGAGAGCAATTATAGGGTTGACGTCTGAAATCTGAGAGGGTGGCTTGGGAAAGAAAGAAGAAAGTGAGAAACGGGAAGCAGAAGGAAAAGGAGGGGATGGAGGGAGGGGTGCAAGGCCTTGATTGTCGCTCCATTAACACCTGCTCCGACCCTTCTATGGAGCTTCTATTATCCATCAGTCTCTTGTCGCCCGAACAGGCACAACACACTGTCCGTGAATGGCTTTATGTGTCATTAGTGCTCAGGTGGTAAATCCATGTTCTCCAGATCTCCTCATGTTTCTCTAGTTTTTCTTTAGTTGCGACAACCCCCTTCTTCAACTGGGGATCTCTTCTACTCTGCTGAGCAAGTCAGAGGGTCCTTCAGTTTCCAGAAAGTGGGTATTACAGAGCGTGCTGCAGTAAGCAAGTGTCGGTAGAACGATTTCTTAAATTTTGAGATTGGGAGGGCAGAGCAGTTAAGCAACATATCTGCAGGGTGCCAATTCACAACTTCATCTACCACCTTGAGCATAGTTGCATGAATTCTCTGCCAATTCAAGACAATACTCGAGCATTCCCATAAAATATGGAGGAAAAAAACGGGTCCATTACCACATCTTCAGCACGCATGTTACTATCCGGGAAGAATGCATGGTTGGTGAGGATCTTATAATTGGTTTCTACGTAGTTTGCACAGTTCGAACTGAGGTAAGTGCAGTGAGCTATTTTATCCCATTCCTGGGTCGTCGGTGCCATGCAGAGTGCTTCCTCCCATAAGGATTGGAACTTGAGAGAAGGGTGCTTCTCCACATCCATCAGTAGTTTATAGAGTGCGGATATACCATGGTACAAAAGTTCAGTCTTTCTGCAGATATCTTCCAGAGGCGTCAGCAGTCTGCGCAGTTGAATCGTGTGAGACACTGATGAAACAAAGTGCTGGAGTTGATGATACCAAACTGATTCCATAGCTGTGGGTGGTCTATCTGGAAGGAGATCAGCAAGGGGAATCAACGCTGACTCATGGCACACATCTAATAGGCGAAAGCAGGAGCCCTTCCCTAAGAAGTCCAATGCTCCCCTCTCAAGTCCAGGGGGATACGCTGGGTTTCCCGCCACTGGGTAGATTGGACCAACTGGAATCGAAAGTGAAATTTTAAATATGATCTGTTGTCAAATCTCAGAACCAATAATTGGTTGTTCTCGGGCCAGAGCTCCAGCCTCCACATCCAGGAGCCATGCAGCCATAGGTATCCGACATCCAAACCATGTTCAATTAGACATCAAGATTTATGGGTGCAGCTGGCATGCCATTCCACCATCCTCGTCAAGTGGGCCACATGATAGTATCCCAGAAAAGAGGCAGCCCTAGCCTACCCCCATGTTTCGATCTCATTAGTTGTGTCATGCAAAGTCTGGGTCTTCGTCCTCTCCATATAAAAGTAACCATAGTGGAATTCAGAAATATGAAAAATGCCTGCGGCAAATAGATGGGTATGGTCTGGAATATATATAAAAGTCTAGGTAGGACATTCATCTTCACAGAGTTTATATCTCCTAGCCCCAAAAAGTGGGGTTTCATTAGAATAAATAAATCGGCGTCCTGTCTTCTTGGAACAAAGAATTGAGCAAGGCCAGAAGGTGGAGAAGTAGGACATCTCCAAATTTCTTGTAATAATGCAAGGAGAAGCCATCCGGGCCTGGGGCCCAAGCCCATTTTGATGTCTTTAAGGCTTCACGTTGTTCTTCTATTGTTATCTCAGCTTCGAGAAGGGCTGCCAATTCAGGGTCCAGTTTGCGAGTGACATGCAAAGCCAAATATGCTGCAATATTGATATGACTTGAACTTAAGCCTTTGATAACTTGCCTGCCCAGCAAATGTAATGGTTAATCCATTGTTTCACATTAAAAGGACACTCCAGACCCCTAAAGCACTTTAGCTTGCTGAAAAGCTTTATGTGTGAAGAGTGTGTCCTTTTTTTCATTTTTTCAAAGTGCAGATTTCTATAGATATTGACACATTTATAAATTAAACTGGTTACATCCCCTGGCTTTCAAGCAGACAACAGGTCCACATGTTACTTCTTGGTTTGTTTAGTTCAGTGGAACTAAATTAAAGAGTCAGCAATTGCCCAGATCACCTTGCCTTGCAAAAACTGTAGACAAGAAAAATGCAAGCTGTAGACAAGAAAAATTCAGGTTTTGCAGGTTATTTTTAGTTATAAACGCAAGGAAAATAAATGCATAATAAATTACATGTATTTTGTATTTGGGCAGTCTAGTGTCCCTTTAAGTTACAAAATATTTGTTAAAAGATTGTTAAAAGGAAACATCAAGATGCAAAATGAAAGCTTACATCCAAAGTACTTTTCCATCACTCAGTATTAAATATTGCAGGGGTAATGCCTGACAGCAAGCAAAAATATAAATTAAAAAAGGCAATCATATTAATATAGGTGTTTATCGCATCCCAATGTATAGAAAGATTTATTTTATCTGTCCAGAGTCCTCCCTTTGCAAATTACATGGCATGACCCAATACCAGTTTATGTTGTCCACCATTCAAAGTTGAAAGGTTTTTACTGACTACATAAACGTTCTGCTTGTATGGTATGTAATTTGTAATATTATTTTTCAATGTGAGCCCAAATGCCAAACATACAAACAAGAATGTTTGTATTGCTTTCCATCAGATTTTATGTTATTCCCTCCTAGAATATAATATTAAAATGGCACATGTTATATTAGATATTGGGGATATTGGATAAAAAAAAATCCCAAGATAATAATATTATGTTTTAGTTCATATATTTAAGTTTAATTCATCAAAATTTCTATTTAAAATCATTGATCTGAGTGACCTCAGATTGACCCAGAATTATGTATCTCATGCCTCTCTAGCAGATCTAAGTCTTTTGAATTGAGAACCACACACACACGCACAAACATGCACTTAGGTACTCGTACACACATACACTCCTCTTCTCTCCCCTTTGAAGAAGAAGCACAATATACCTCAGATTGGGATGTCTTGTGTGGCAGACTTGGTATCATTCCCTGAGGTTTGGAACCTATATTTAGTTCTGCAGACCCGTATCCCCCTGTTCGGGAACCAAACAGAATTTGTGTGGCCCGCCCCCCTTATTGACTTAGAACACCGACCAACCCTGGCTGTTAATCGCAATTTAAGGATTAATGGAATGGGCTATAACCACTGAACAGCATTTTTTTCCAGTTTCAGAGGATTACAGTTGAGATCTTGTATTTTAGGATTGCAGCTCCTCTACATCTTGTTTTTCTAACTCTTTATAGGCTGAAAACATGCACTTTGTATGACAATTACCCCTGGATGTCCTTGATTTGGAGTAAATGCATAGCGTCTGGACATATATAGGCATTATAAAATTAAACTTAAGAGTATTTATTCAACACAGAATATGTACTGCAGATTTCTGATACACATAGATCATTTTTCCATAGTTATTTTTTTAAAGATACAGCTTGATCAAAGAAGATCATACATACTCAGAAAAAATATTTTCATTAATTTTGACCAGATTGCCTGTATAACTCACTGAAATGCCCCTCATAAACTTGAAAGACATCATGTTACATAGAAGACAACATAATTATAGCTATCATATGCTCCTCTTTTTCTTCTCCTGGTATATAAGTATAACTCACCTTTGCCTCACCGCCAGTTCATTGTTGCCATTGGGGTCTTTGCAAAATATGTATGCCAAGTGTTTTTATTTGTTATTTTTTCAGAAGCAATTCTAAGTATATTTCCATTCAAGTGAATGGACTTTAATTTCATCTTTACGACTTCATGAGGTATTGATTCTCTGAACGAATGTTCTGGTGATGGAAATTAAAAACATGCGACTGTGACTTTGAATTGTTAGGGTACCACATAACCTATATTCTTTTGTTCATCTCTACAACCACCAATAACCCTCTGGAAAAAAAACACAATAAGAAAATGTTTCATTGCAGTAATACACTTAATATCCAGATAAATATCAAATGTTATTGGTGGATGTGGAGATGCTTGAATTTATGGTAATTCCTTAGGCCACAAGCTAGATTTTCATTCCAGGATTTGTACATAGGCTAACATTAAATTGTTGTGAAATAAGACTATAAATTGCATATAGAACTTTAAATAGTTATGAAATTAAATAGTTTAAATAGTTATGAAACGAAGGAATAATTATGAATATTCATTGCATAGAAAATATGGAGTATTGCCATTGATAAAATCTGAATTTTACCAGTCTAAATATTCAGTGTTCCATTATATAATAGTATTATAATAAATAAAGAGTGATCAAACATCTTGCCTAAACTTGTAGATATGTGTTATTATTAGTGATGTCGCGGACATAACATTTTTGGTTCGCGAACAGCGAACGCGAACTTCCGCAAATGTTCGCGAACGGGCGAACCGGGTGAACCGCCATAGACTTCAATTGGCAGGCGAATTTTAAAACCCACAGGGACTCTTTCTGGCCACAATAGTAATGGAAAAGTTCTTTCAAGGGGACTAACACCTGGACTGTGGCATGCAAAACTCCCATGGAAAATTACATAGTTGATGCAGAGACTGGTTTTAATCCATAAAGGGCATAAATCACCTAACATTCCTAAATTGTTTGGAATAACGTGCTTTAAAACATCAGGTATGATGTTGTATTGATCAGGTAGTGTAAGGGTTACGCCCGCTTCACAGTGACAGACCAAACTCCCCGTTTAACGCACCGCAAACAACCGCAAACAGTCCATAAACATATACATAGGGAAGAAAAGGAAAATAAAAGGACAGAGCGTAAACTGGACCTTAGAATGGCTGGACTAATATGCTAGAGACAGAGAATGGTCAAAGGGAAAGCCGAGGTCAAGGAAGCCAGAAAATACACAATACCGTTTACACAAGCCAAGTCAGGGAAACCAGAATTCAGAATAACCAGGGAAAAGCCAAGATCAGGATACCAGGAAATCAGATTCACAATGATAAAGCACTCTCAGGAAACCAGGAAGAGGAAACCACGACAGGGCAAGGTACTGGGGTGAGCTAGGGATTTAAATATCAAGCGGCGGGCCGGCAGCCGTGACACCCTGTTATGTCCCCCTCATCAGGCCTTTTTTAGTCGAATGTATCACCCACTGTCAGTCCCTTCGGGATCCATCCCTCATTCATCTCAATAAAGGTGAGGTAATCTAGACTTTTTTGACCTAGGCGACTTCTCTTCTCAGTGACAATACCTCCTGCTGCACTGAAGGTCCTTTCTGACAGGACACTTGAAGCGGGGCAGGCCAGAAGTTCTATCGCAAATTGGGATAGCTCAGGCCACAGGTCAAGCCTGCACACCCAGTAGTCAAGGGGTTCATCGCTCGTCAGAGTGTCGATATCTGCAGTTAAGGCGAGGTAGTCTGCTACCTGTCGGTCGAGTCGTTCTCTGAGGGTGGATCCCGAAGGGCTGTGGCGATGTGTAGGACTTAAAAAGCTCTGCATGTCCTCCATCAACAACACGTTTGTAAAGCGCCCTGTCCTTGCCGGCGTGGTCATGGGAGGAGGAGGATTACTTTCACCTCTTCCCCTGTTAGATTCCCGTTGTGCTGTGACATCACCCTTATACGCTGTGTAAAGCATCATTTTTAATTGATTTTGGAACTGCTGCATCTTTTCCGACTTGCCGTAATTCGGTAACATTTCAGGCACTTTCTGCTTATACCGGGGGTCTAGTAGCGTGGACACCCAGTACAGGTCATTCTCCTTCAGCCTTTTTATACGAGGGTCCCTCAACAGGCATGACAGCATGAAAGACCCCATTTGCACAAGGTTGGATGCCGAGCTACTCATGTCCCGTTCCTCGTCCTCAGTGATCTCAGTGACCTCAGTGACAGGACCTCGTCCTCAGTGATCTCACTGAAGATATGTTCTTCCCCCCAGCCACGTACAACACCACGGGTACCAGATAGGTGACAATGAGCACCCTGGGATGCCTGTTGTGGTTGGTCTTCCTCTTCCTTCTCAAAGCCACATTCCTCCTTTGACTCCTCTTCCTCACAATCCTCTTTCAGCATTGCCACAGGTCCAGCAAGCGATACTGATAAGGCTGTTTCTGGTGGTGATGGTGACCACAACTCTTCCTCTTCACGCTCATCTACGGCCTGATCCAGCACTCTTCGCAGGGCACGCTCCAGGAAGAAAACAAATGGTATGATGTCGCTGATGGTGCCTTCGGTGTGACTGACTAGGTTTGTCACCTCCTCAAAAGGACGCATGAGCCTACAGGCATTGTGCATGAGCGTCCAGTAACATGGCAAAAAAAATCCCAGCTCCGCAGAGGCTGTCCTAGCACCCCGGTCATACAAATACTCGTTAACGGCTTTTTCTTGTTGGAGCAGGCGGTCGAACATTAGGAATGTTGAATTCCAACGTGTTGGGCTGTCGCAAATCAAGCGCCTCACTGGCATGTTGTTTCGCCGCTGGATATCAGAAAAGTGCGCCATGGCCGTGTAGGAATGCCTGAAATGGCTACACACCTTCCTGGCCTGCTTCAAGACATCCTGTAAGCCTGGGTACTTAAGCACAAAGCGTTGTACGATCAGATTACACTTGCCCAAATTCAACTTGCCCAAATTCAATGCCGCCAACAAATTTCTTCCGTTATCACAAACCACTTTGCTGATCTCCAGTTGGTGCGGAGTCAGCCACTGACCCACCTGTGCTTTCAGGGCAGACAGGAGTGCTGGTCTGGTGTGACATTCTGCTTTCAGGCAAGTCAACACCAAGACAGCGTGACACTGCCATATCCGGGATGTGGAATAGTACCTGGGGAGCTGGGGGGATGCCGTTGATGTGGAGCAAGATGCAGCAACAGAAGAGGACTCAGCCGAGGAGGTTATGGAAGAGGATGGAGAAGGAGGAGTAGAGGAGGTGGCAGCAGGCCTGCCTGCAAGTCGTGGCGGTGTCACCAACTCCTATGCAGAGCCACTCATTCCATGCTTGGCAGCCATCACCAGGTTTACCCAATGCGCAGTGTAGGTGATATACCTGCCCTGACCATGCTTTGCAGACCAGGTATCAGTGGTCAGATGGACCCTTGCCCCAACACTGTGTGCCAGACATGCCATTACTTCCTTTTGCACAATCGAGTACAGGTTGGGGTTTGCCTTTTGTGCAAAGAAATTTCAGCCGGGTACCTTCCACTGCGGTGTCCCAATAACTCCAAATTTTGTGAACGCCTCAGACTCCACCAGCTTGTATGGTAAAAGCTGGCAGGCTAAGAGTTCAGTCAAGCCAGCTGTCAGACACCGGGCAAGGGGGTGACTTTGTGACATTGGCTTCTTACGCTCAAACATGTCCTTGACAGACACCTGACTGTGGGCAGATGAGCAGGAACTGCTCAAGGCGAGAGACGGAGTGGCGGATGGTTGAGAGGGGGCAAGGAGGACAGCAGTGGTTGACGTGGCTGAAGATGCTGGACCAGGAGGAGGATGGCGGCTTTGAGTTTGTGTGCTGCTTTTACTCATGTGTTGATCCCATAGGCGTTTGTGATGTGCGATCATGTGCCTTCGCAAAGCAGTTGTACATAGGTGGGTGTTGGACTTCCCACGACTCCGTTTCTTTTGGCACAGGTTGCAAATGGCATCGCTGTTGTCAGAGGCAGACACACAAAAAAAATGCCACACTGCTGAGCTCTGCAATGGTGGTGGACACAGCATGTGTTGATTGGCGTGCTGTCTGGCTGACCCCGGGTGCCGATGCATGCTGTCTGACTGTGCCACTAACTCCTTGTGATGACCTCCCCCTGCTTCCAACTCGTCTCCTCCTCCTCCTCTCTGTCTCTCCAGCGGAACTTTCCCCCTGTTCTTCTTCTGTTCTAGCGGGCACCCATGTGACATCCACGGACGCATCGTCATCATCAACTGCTTCACTTGTATCTGACAACTCAGCAAAGGAAGCAGCAGCGGGTACAACATCATCATCATCACACCGTACGTCCATGTGTGTAATGCTGCCTGACTGAGACATATCCCTGTTATCTACATCCTCTGGCAATAATGGTTGCGCATCACTCATTTCTTCCAACTTATGTGTAAATAACTCCACTGACATATCAAGTGAAGCGGCTGTGGTGCTAGTGTTGGTGGTGGCGGCAGGCAGGCGAGTGGTAACTTGAGAGGTAAGCTGGAGGAGGATGGTGCGTCAAGGTTCCGAGCAGAAGCTGTAGAAGATTGGGTGTCCTGTGTTAGCCAGTCAACTATGTCCTCAGAACTTTTCCAGTTCAGGTTATGTGGCCTCTGAACACTGGGTATTATTCTAGGGCCAAAGGGAATCACAGCACCACGACCATGACGGCCCCTGCGGGGTGGCCTTCCTCTGCCTGTAATTTATTTTTTTCGATTAGTGGTACTATGCGTGCAAGCTACTGTGACAGATATGAGTGGCACTGTGCACTGGCAGAAGTTGGCAGAGTAGACGCTGGCCTGACACACACGCTTGCAGACAACTAACTGCTATTCAATCTATTACAGTCAAAATTTTTTTTATTTTTTTTAAATGTACACTACTGTTACACCAGATATGAGATGCACTGGTGTGACACTGTGCCCTGGCAGGCCCTGAAACGCACACGCGTGAAGTGAAGGAAACTGACTGCTATTATATTACAGTCCAAAAAGTTTTTTTTTTTTTAAATGCAAGCTATTGGGACACCAGATATGAGTGAGTGGTGGCACTGGGTAGGCCCTGAAACGCACACTAGTGAAGGAAACTGACTGCTATTATATTACAGTCAAAAAAGTTTAGTTTTTTTTAAATGCCAGCTATTGTGACACCAGTGAGTGAGTGGTGGCACTGAGCAAGTAGGCACAGTATTTGCTGTGAGCCTGACACACAGGCTGGCAGGCAGGCAACTGCAATTACATTACACAGAAAAAAAAAGCAGACTGATGTTCTAGCCTTAAAAAGGGCTTTTTGGGGTGCTGTCCTTACAGCAGAGATCAGATGAGTCCTTCAGGACTGTTGTGGACACTGAATACACTAGCCTAGCTATCAATTTCCCTATCAAATCAGCAGCAGCTACACTGTCCCTCCTCTCACTAAGAATGCAGCTTCACAATGAATGTATGGATGCTGTCCAGGAGGTGGGAAGGTCTGGGAGGGAGGGTCTGCTGCTGATTGACTGGAATGTGTCTGCTGACTGTGAGGTACAGGGTCAAAGTTTACTCAATGATGACGAATAGGGGGCGGACCGAACAGCGCATATGTTTGCCGTCCGTGGCGAACGCAAACAAGCGATGTTCGCCTGGAGCTATTCGCCAGCAAACCGTTCGGGACATCACTAGTTATTATTATTATTATTATTTTATTATTTATATAGCGGCAGAAAAATTCTGTAGTACTGTACAATGTTAGACAGAAACAATAAGGGCTCTTAATCCAAAAATATAATCACAAATGCATGTTTACATTTTGGGTAAACAACTAGATAGATCTTCATAATTGTGGCTTAGATAATTTATCTATAAGATGAAAGAGAAGACGTCACACCATATTTCTCAGATGAAAGAAAGAATAATGAAGAACAAATAGCCAATAAGAAAATCATTAGTCTTCACTGTACTCACCAAGAAATTCTATGAACGTGAATAATTGAAGCCTAAAAACATGCATTGAACTGCATAATATTACACTTATTATATACATTTTAAATGTCCAGTGCTGTATATCCCATTTAGTATGTATTACAAATAATGACTTATCTATGTGTCACATCCAGTACTAATTGATACTTTTAATTTAAGAGAGTAGAGAAGGAAAGCTTAGGGAAAGATAAAATATGTTTAAATCCTGCTGATTCCCTTCTCGCTAAATCCAATATCATACAATAATAATGATAATAAAAAAATATTCAAAGAATAAAAAGAGAGCAAAATCGATATGTCTGCAGGCATGATTGATGGTAAATATGTGAAAACACACGGGGGAGGGAATAATGGGGGGTGCAGCGCCCGATGTGTCCTTGAAGTAAATGTGATAAAAACAAGGAGAAAAATGGAGAGCTAATAGTGAAGTATGTCACAGTTCCAATAAATAACAAATAAAAATAAGCAGACTCACAATTTATGGGAGCTAAGGCATAGCAACAACTCCTAGCCTGGGTGGAATGATCACCACCTACCAAAATGGTGTAGTATAAGTTCTTGTAGTTGGTCATGTAGTGGTGGTGAATCTCGTAGATATGTAGAAGAAATGTAAAAAATATAATGCAGTATATCAAATACAAATATAAAAAAAAAAAATGATGGCAGATGTGCACTCGTGTTCCGGAGCCTGGAAAATGTCTCTGCAGGTTTAGCAGGTTTAGGTAGTGGTCTCTGCAGGTTTAGCAGGTTTAGGTAGTGGTCTTTCTCCAATGATATAGATAAAAGGGAAAGACAAACCAAAATAGTGTACACCGTATGAAGTGCAGAAAAAATGAAGTAAATAAAAACTACTCTTGTTTAGTAGAGCATATAAGGACTGCTTAACCCCAGCATAGATGGTACCATCACCACCAACAATATAGATGTTCAGGAAGTTCAGCAGCAGGAGGTGAGCTATGTCCCAGAAAACCAGATGTTGCCAACCTGGCTAAGAGTGTGCACAACTTGTATTAATGTAAACTACACGTTTCTCAAGCAGACCAGATAGTACTCCTCATTCAGTATAGAAAGCCCAGACAGCCTGCACTACTCCACAGACTAAAACAAGCTCGAGCTTTACCTACACAATAAACCCACAAAAAAAATTGATGGTAAATATGTCTTGTAGTATGTTTTATTTGTTGTTTAAATGTTCAATGGCTCATCCTTATGCACAATTTATACAAGTGCTTTATTATAAAATGTATCTATGTGATGCATGTTTAAACCTACTTTAAAAAATAAATGGATGACAGTCATACATTTTAAGTGTGAAGGCTGTTGTACAGTATTTTTTTAGATACTTGTTAACAAAAATAAAACATTTGCAACCATCTTCAAACCATGAATTTGACAAGGTTTTCTTTTCATAATTGTATCCATTAGTGAGAAAGGGCAAAGATCAAAATAAAACTATGTAAAGACCTATTAGACATACATATGCACTCCTGTAATTTACTATAGATGAAATCTTAATGGATTTTTAAACAACCAGATTCTATTGGCTAGTAGCAACAAAACAGTTTCTTAATAAATGCAGAAAATGTACTCAAGCAGACTAATATCAAGCTTTCTTTTTCGCGAAAGAAAGCAGGAAAAATATATCTAATGTATTCATGTGGCTGTTTGTGTATTTGCATAAAACCTGCTAAATTAATGGCTATGGCTATATTCACCATCATTATACAGTTAAAATTGTTTTAGAGTCTCATCTAACCAGATTATTATTTACTCTATTTAACCCTGCTTCATTAAAGGTGTGTGATGTATACCTTTGCAATAAAGTTTTACTTATTAAAATAAAGCAACACTTGATAGCTCCTAACCTTTTTACTATACAGTGGACCTATGACATGGAGTAGCTTTATAAAACCAATATAAGATTTTAAGATGAATAGTAGATAATCTGATCGTTCTTTTAATGTTTGTAAATTTCTTTGTAGAATGAGATATAAACCAGTTACTGGGAAGTGCTTAGAAAAAAATGGAGAGATTCAGTATTGTTGGTTCGGGGAGTGTGAGGCCTGAAGAACAGAGATGGAGATATAACCGGTATATGAATGTATTTACAGCCAGGAGGAGCAAAGGAAAAAGGGGATGAGGAGGGGCGAGGAGGAGTATTAAAGTTTGGTTGTATATCATTTAAAAGTTTACCAAGGAAATCTATCACCCAAAATATTAATGAATGTGTACATGAAATATTGGTTGAATACATTAAATGACAATAACAAAAAACTGCATGCACGGAAAATTAACAATGGCAAACTAAAGGTATAAAGTGTAACTATGCTATAGTAACACATGTTAATATGGTAACAATGTAACAATAAATGAGGTGGAGTATCTTTCAAAATTCAGTCAGTGCCTGGAGCTTGCTGTAAAATGGAGAGATCCAGTATTGTTGGTTCAGGGAGTGTGAAGTGAGGCCTGGAGATTGCTGAAAGTTGCTGGGGAATGTAAAATGGAGAGATTCAGTATTGTTGGCTCAGGAATTGTGAAGTGAGGCCTGGAGCTTGCTGGAAGTTGCTGGGGAATGTAAAATGGAGAGATTCAGTATTGTTGGTTCAGGGAGTGTGAAGTGAGGCCTGGAGATTGCTGAAATTTGCTTGGGAATGTAAAATGGAGAGATTCAGTATTGTTGGTTCAGGGAGTGTAAGGTGAGGTCAACCCCTGCTAAAACAGTTTGACATAATATGCCTGGACAGCACCAGAGAATGCCTGGTACCATAATGATTGCATAGTTACATAGTTACCTAGGCTGAAAAGAGACATGTGTCCATCAAGTTCAGCCTTACTCACATTTGCTTTTTGCTGTTGATCCAAAAGAAAGCAAAAAACCCTCAGTTTGAAGCACTACCACACTCTTAATTACACGCTCTGATTTGGTTTCACTCTCTGTCTTTCACGCTCTCTGACAAACTCCCCCTCTCTCCCCTTTTCTTCAGATGAGAAAGCCAGGCAATATTACTCATCCTCTACCTTCTATCTGTCCTATCTAGCTCTGAATCATCATCACCCATGACATCACCCTGTACAAAACTGTATTTGAAATGATAATCTAACCATTACGATATCAGGCATATCATGTAAATAAGCAAAAAAAGACCATTAATATATATATATATATATATATATATATATATATATATATATATATATATATAAAAGAGAGAGAGAGAATGCAAATATGTATGTTGAAAACTACAGCATATGTTTTTTTTAATCTAAAATGGTTAATTATATTTTATTTCTGCAGATAGTATTGATTTTTTTTGTTTTAACTAACAACTGAAATCATTTTCTAATTTTTTTTAGCTTGTGAGCAGTTGTCTCTGGGAGTTGCAGCTATATTTGGACCTTCTCACAGTTCTTCAGCTAATGCGGTGCAATCTATATGTAATGCACTCGGAGTTCCACACATCCAGACTCGTTGGAAACATCAAGTCTCAGATAATAGGGATTCATTCTATGTCAGCTTGTACCCAGACTTTTCGTCACTCAGTCGAGCAATCCTTGATTTGGTACAATTCTTCAAATGGAAAACTGTTACAATTGCTTATGATGACAGCACAGGTAAGCAATGCTTCTTAACCATTTATGGACCATTTTCGCATGTGATCATAATTGGATATATGGAAGCACTATGCCTCAACTTTTCATAAGCACCTTTATAAATCCTTGATGCCATATAAATGATAGGCATATTGACTTTATTATGGAAACATCATATACTATAATTGTTCCTTAAGGGGTTAATTGCAGACTGAAAGCATACTATCTGAGCTATGAAAATATACTATATAAATAATAGGTATAAGATTCTAGCCTTTAAAAAAATATTCACATAAGTCTTATTTTAAAGATCTAAAACAGTCTGAAGAAACTATTGATTTAGTTAGATCACTCTTTTGACCTTCTGTCTAAGTAAACAACATAGCATTTTCCTCTCTGACCTTCCTAAATGTTAATCGAACGCATTCTGTGTCATTGGGGACTTAAACACTTCTCTTTTTTTAAATGCTGCCTTTTTATTTAAAAGTGCAAAGCATTTAGTTAACCAAGTTTTGGAATAGTAACTGAAAGACTTGATTTAATATTATTTTATGGAGTACAACATCTGTGCTGTGGAGTGCTAATGGGTTTTCTTAATAATCCAACTGAGTGTGAAAGCAATGTTATTGCATTTGACAAAAAAATAGCAGAATGTCACATTGCCTACAAGCAATGTAAATGTAATTCTGTGTGAATTAATTTATGTTCTAACCTCTAAATTATAAAAGTGTAAATAATAGTGTATTATTGACATATCCAATAGTAGCACACTAATATTTATTAATTAAATAGTATACCTTCTTTGAGAACGTAATTAATGTCTTGATTTTGTTTTAGTTCTTAGCAGTAGTGAGTTTATTACATAGCTTGTTTTGACCCTTTTGTGCTAAACAATATGTGGGTTACAATATGTTGTATATGTGGGTTACATTTTGTGTCCTATTGCAAACCAATGCCAACTTATATTTAGCCCTGAAAGCAAACTTTATTTTCAACTCTTGTTTACTGGTTTCTAGATTTGGGCATGGTGGAAAAATTCAGTTTGTCAAATTTATTGATACAAAAAAAATAAAAATAGTTTTGCCCATGTGATATTTCAGTTCTGACTAATTTTGTCCATGCGATCATTTATGAAAAAATTATTTGGACAAACAAAATGAAGTGAAAAATGCACCTATCAGGGTATTGCAAAGTATATACATAATATTTATATTATATATTTTTTGCATTACATTAATAGGCACTTTTTACTGCCAGTTGGTTCACAGATCAAGTGAGAAGAAGCAACCAATACAGGGTAAAAAAAAGAGGAACAGTAAAAAAAAACTCTATATTTATATATAATATATGTAGAAAGTATACTCTTCCTCGTTTTTTGTCTCTATTGGTCACTTCTTCTAATCTGTTATCATCTGTGATCAAAATGAACATTCAGGCTTGAACATTTAGTCAATAGGCTTGTCAGTAAAAGCAAAAATGTCAAGAAACCACTGTGGTACTCCGCAGATGTGGCCAAAATAGTAAAAAACTAAAAGTTAGCATTTAGTAATTATAAAAAACAGAAGTGAAGAAGACAGAATGATATATAAGATTAGCCAGAAAGAGGCTAAGCAAGTTATATGAGCTTCCAAATCACACACAGAAGAGAAAATAGCACAGTCAGTAAAAAAGGAACAAAACATTTTTTAGATACCTCAATGAGAAAAGGAAAGTAAAACAAGGATTAGTTAGATTAAAAACAAAAGAAGGAAGGTATGTAGAAGAGGATAAAGGTCTAGCTGACTGCCTCAATGAATATTTTTGTTCAGTATTTACAGATGAAAATGTAGGAAAGGGACCTCAGTTAGGAAAAATGACAAATTAGTCATTTATTACATGTGAGTTTACAGAGGAAGAGGTTCTATTTCAACTGTCAAAAGTAAAGACAAATAAGTCGATGGGACCTGATGGAATACACCCAAAGTTATTAAAAGAGCTTAGTGGTGTACTAGCAAAACCATTAACAGATTTATTTAACCAATCATTGTTAACAGGAGTAGTCCCAGAAGATTGGAAGTTAGCGAATGTTGTGCCCATTCACAAGAAAGGTAGTAGGGAGGAGTCGGGCAACTACAGGCCAGTAAGCCTTGCTTTAGTAGTAGGGAAAGTAATGGAAACCAAGTTAAAGGATAGGATTGTTGAACATCTAAAATCACATGAATTTCAAGATCAGAGACAACATGGGCTTACTTCAGGGAAATCATGCCAAACTAATCTTATTGATTTTTTTGATTGGGTAACTAAAATAATAGATCAGAGTGGTGCAGTAGACATTGCTTACCTAGATTTCAGTAAGGCTTTTGACACTGTTGCACATAGAAGGCTTATCAATAAATTGCAATCTTTAAGTTTGTATTCCAATATTGTTGAATGGTTAAGGCAGTGGCTGAGTGACAGGCAACAGAGGGTTGTAGTCAATGGAGTATATTCAAAGCTTGGGTTTGTCACCAGTGGGGTACCTCAGGGATCTGTACGTGGACCCATTCTCTTTAATATTTTTATAAGTGATATTGCAGAAGGTCTTGATGGTAAGGTATGTCTTTTTACTGATGAAACTAAGAGATGTATCAGGGTTGATGTTCCAGGAGGGATAAGCCAAATGGCAAATGATTTAGGTAAACTAGAAAAATGGTCAGAGTTGTGGCAACTGAAATTTAATGTGGTTAAGTGCAAGATAATGCATCTTGGACGTAAAAACCCAAGGGCAGAATGCAGAATATTTGATAGAGTCCTAGACTCAACATCTGAGGAAAAGGATTTAGGGGTGATTATTTCTGTTGACTTAAAGGTAGGCAGACAATGCAACAGAGCAGCAGGAAATGCTAGCAGAATGCTTGGTTGTATAGGGAGAGGTATTAGCAGTAGAAAGAGGGAAGTGATCATGCCATTGTACAGAACACTGGTGAGACCTCACTTGGAGTTTCGTACGCAGAACTGGAGACCGTATCTTCAGAAGGATATTGATACTTTAGAGAGAGTTCAGAGAAGGGCTACTAAACTGGTTCATGGATTGCAGGACAACAAAACTTACCAGGAAAGGTTAAAGGATCTTAACATGTATAGCTTGGAGGAAAGACGAGACAGGAGGGATATGATAGAAACATTTAAATATATAAAGGGAATCAAGACAGGAAAGGAGGACACCATATTTAAAAGAAGAAAAACTACCACAACAAGAGGACATAGTCTTAAATTAGAGGGGCAAAGGTTTAAAAATAATATCAGGGGGGCGTGGCCGTGCAGCGCGCGAAGATGGACGCGTGAAGTGTCGGCTCCTGCGAGGGTGATTAGTTTACAGCAAATAGAGAAGAGAAAAACGCCGTAATTGACCCCGAAAACCACTCACAAGTGACTCGGAATCAACATGTCACACAAAATTACGAAAAAACCGAAACTACGAGCAGCACAAACCCACATCTCCCCACTTACTCCGCCGCGCATCAAATTCCAAGATGGCGCCGGGAGCCAGACATCTCCAACTGCCAGCTCTGAAAAGAGTGACTGCACCTCTATCTCGCTGAGAACCACAGAGCCGGCGTCAGAACATACCCTGCACTGCATGCTCCAAAAACTCCAACAATCCATGCAAGCAGAATTTGCCAAATTGGCGCAAGATGTCCGCGCAGACATCAGAGAAATTAACGAACGCACAACCATGCTGGAAGAAAAAACGGAGGAGCTGATAAGCGCCCACAACAAAATGGCTGCGGCCTGTGACACTACAGAATCCAGACTAGCGTACTTAGAGGCCAAACTTGCGGATCAGGAAGACAGAGACAGACGCAACAACGTCCGCATAAGAGGGATACCTGAAGAAATTAAACCAGCAGAATTGCATGATTATGCAACAGGCCTCTTTAAAGCACTATGCCCGACCCTCTCGATGGAAGAACTCAGGCTGGACCGTATCCACCGCCTTCCAAGACCCAAATTCCTAGCAAACACAGCTGCGAGAGACGTGATTACACGTATACATTACTACACCTCTAAAGAAATGGTAATGAAAGCAGCAAGAAGCCCTGACAACTTTCCTCCAGAATTCCAACGTGTCAAGCTATTTGTGGACCTATCTGCAGTGACACTTGCCAAACGCAAACAGTTATCTCCTATCACAACAGCACTCCGCGAAGCTGCCATCCCATACAAATGGGGTTATCCTACACGTCTACTAATAAGAAGAAATGGAGCGGAACATCAAATCCACACGGTCACAGAAGGGTCAAAAATGCTCAAGGAATGGGACATTCCGGTCAATCTCCAAACCGCATCACCAGCATCCCGAGATCCAGATAAGTCACCTACAAAAATCAACCACAACTGGTCCACAGGACTTAAACACAACTGAATCGCTCCAGACATCTCTCTCGTTGTCCAATTGGTGGCGTGAGCATAGTTTATTTCTTTATTGTGACATCTCTTTTATTATGACATTTTTCTTGTTTTTCTCGCTTTTCTGTTTCTTCTTATGTTATATTTGAAGGTTATTCTCGTAATGTTTATCGCTCTGACAATCTGTGTTATATGGTAAATGCGATACCTAACGTAATGGGAAAACGCTTAAGTCAGATTGCAATGCAGTTAACTAAATCTAGCAAAAATGTGTTGTCTACGACCAATGCTATGGAACATAGAATATTACCATATTGTTAGTTTCACCATAGAGTCAATTATGACGTACTAAAGTTTCACCCTCCCCCCGTCTCGCTCCATGGGGCGGATTAAAGAAATTCTCCCACCCAGGTTAGATGACCTCAGTCTAAACCTCGTAATGTATATAGTTCTCCTCTCTACCTTCTCCCCCACCCCCACCCCTCTACCCCTCACTCACCCTCATATGTACACAGTATGCGACACCAATAAACAGATGGTCCAAACCACTAATGAAATAGAACCGGAATATCCAAACATTAATGCTGTAACGCCAAATGAGAGACAAACCACTTTGGTCCGATCTAAATGGCACATACTAATTACTTTATCTAGAATCATATCCCAATGTCCCTTGTGTAGGGACACCCAAAACATAATAAATGACTTGAAGTACAACCGCAGCACTTGGCAAAGCATGTATGATATGGTTTTATGGCACTGACTATCCTCTCGCTCAATGTTAAAGGTCTAAATTCTCCTCATAAGAGACGGATGGCTCTGGAAGAGGCCTGTAAGGCGAAAGCCTCCGTGGTCTTCTTTCAGGAGACACATTTTTTACGCTCCAAAATGCCCAAGTTCTCCTCGAAACAACATCCCATAGGTTTCCACTCTGGATACCTAAAAAAGAAAAGAGGGGTGTCTACGCTAATTAGTAAAGAAGTTACTTTTTCATTACATAAGAAAATAGGAGACAGAGAGGGCAGGTATCTGCTCATCCAATGCCATATTAACAATGAACCATATACCCTCCTTAACGTCTACGGCCCACACGACAATCAGGCACCTTTTCTCAACAAACTACTGACGGTAGCAGAAGCTCACAAATATGGAACAATAATAATAGGAGGAGACACGAACTTTATTCTGGACACCACTCTAGACTCCTCCTCAGACCTCCGGGTCTCCCGTAAGACTCTTGCCCAACGCACTACATGCACCAGCGCCATTAAGCAACACCTCCATGAAACAGGTTACGTAGATGTATGGAGGATACTACATCCCTCCGAAAAAGACTTCTCATTCCATTCCCAAGCCCATAACTCATATTCGAGAATAGACAGGTTTCTCACCCACTCATCCCTAATACCCCGCATCCAAGCCACAAAAATCGGTCTCATAACTTGGTCCGATCACGCCCCGATAACACTCACCATTTCAACCCAATACCCCACCAAGGGGAGAGGCTCATGGAGATTAAATGACTCTCTTCTAAGAGACCCTGACATTGTCGCTAAAATCAAAGCAGAAATGGAATTGTATTTCCAGACTAATTCCGCGGCAGACACTTCCATCCCAACGACATGGCAAGCACACAAAGCGGTAATTAGAGGCCTCTTTATAAAATTGGCTAGCCACGCAAACAAAGAGAGAAAGAAGAGATACACCGACCTCATCCAACAAATCAAAGTCCTAACACACACCAACAAAAGCAACCCGTCCCAAGATACATACAGTCAGCTTAAACAATTACACACCCAACTCCAAGAACTAGAACTAGATAAAACAAATTTTATACTACAAAGATATAAACATAAATTCTTTGCACAGGGAAATAAAGCAGGAGCAATTCTAGCTTCCAAGCTAAAATCACGGATGATCAACTCAAGAGTAGCTTACTTAGTGGGACCAGACAAAACCAAAATCATGCACCCACAAAACATTGTAGAAACATTTGCACAATACTACAGCTCCCTCTACAACCTCTCAACAGATAAAAATACACACACGCCTTCGATATCACAAATCCAAGACTTCCTCAACACGATACATCTCCCGACAAT
Source organism: Pelobates fuscus (assembly GCF_036172605.1). Taxonomy (NCBI): domain Eukaryota; kingdom Metazoa; phylum Chordata; class Amphibia; order Anura; family Pelobatidae; genus Pelobates; species Pelobates fuscus. The sequence continues at coordinate 324,575,023 of NC_086318.1, read as the reverse complement.
AACTCAAGATGATATAGCCATGCTTACTAAACCGTTCTCAACTGAAGAACTAAAATCCATAATTGGGAAGCTACCCTCCCACAAATCGCCAGGACCGGATGGTTTTACCAACTTATATTATCAGACCTTCTCCGACACCTTAGCCCCACACCTCACCGGACTTATCAACCAATGCTTCTCCGATGGAGTACTTCCATCGGAAATGCTTCAGGCAAACATTTCCACACTCCCCAAACCGGGCAAACCAGCAACACTTTGCCAAAATTTCAGACCCATCTCATTGCTTAATTGTGACACAAAAATTTATGCCAAAATCATTGCGGATCGTCTCTCACTCATCCTCCCACGTATAATACATAATGACCAATCAGGTTTTATTAAAACTAGACAAGGCTCCGATAACACAAGGAAAATGCTTAATATCCTAGCTCACATGGACACACACAATATGGAAGGTCTTCTCTTAGCGCTGGACGCGGAGAAGGCCTTCGATAGACTCAACTGGGACTATATGACCCAAGTCCTACTCAAATTTGGATTCCCTAAAGAATATATCACAGGCATTATGGCGTTATACGCCTCTCCTTCTGCTCGGGTATCCAATGCAGGTTTCATTTCAAACCCCTTCCACATTACTAATGGCACTCGCCAAGGGTGCCCCCTATCTCCTTTGTTATTTGTATTGTCCCTAGAACCCTTAGCGCAAAAAATCCGACTGAACACCAATATAAAAGGAATAACCATTAACAACACGGAATACAAACTATCAATGTTTGCAGACGATATACTTATCTCTATATCGCAACCTACAATATCACTACAACAAATTCTTCACACCCTAGAAGATTACAGTCGCATTTCCTACTATAAACTTAACCAGACGAAGACCCAGGCCTTACCTATTCGTCTCCCAACTACGGAGATTTTACAAATGAAACAAACATATACATTTGACTGGAGACAGACTTCCCTCACGTACCTAGGGGTGAAGATCACAAGTACTCTCAGAGGCATCAGCACTTGCAATTTTGCCACACTACCGCAAACCTGCAAGCTACTGCTACACAAATGGAAAAATGTAATGCTATCATGGTTGGGTCGGATAAACACAATCAAAATGATGGTTCTACCAAAATTATTATATGTATTTCGAATGCTCCCTATACCCATTTCCCCCTCGCTACTCAAGCAATTACAAACCATAATAACAACTTATGTATGGGAAAAAAAAAAAGCCCAGGTTACCTCTACTCCTTTTACAATCTCCCACTAAAGAAGGGGGCTTGGGATTTCCTAACATAACAACCTACCACAGAGCTGCCCTGCTAGAACATGCTATAAAATTACACGCCCCGAAACACACAATACAATGGGTAGACATGGAAAATGGGTATGACCCCAAAGGTTCAGCAATAGACCATATGTGGACCCCCAAACAACTAAGGGACAAACGTAAAACAATCCTACCACTCACCAAATACACAATCCAGGCATGGGATCACCTCCGCCACTCCAAAATTGATGACACTAAATTCTCCATCTGGGCACCGATCACAGCTCTAAACTCGATATCTCCATGGTTATCTTTAAATAAATGGAGGGAGAAAGGGATCTCACGAATTGCAGATTTATGTAAACAGGGCTCTCTGCTACCGTTCCCAGAGTTGAAAATGAAACATTGTCTACCCCCATCATTCATTTTCCCATACTTTCAACTGCAAAGTTTAATCTCGGATAAAGTAGCTACGTATGACAAGCCTGAAGCCCATACTATAATGCTATACAACCGATGCCATTTTACACCAGTTAGAAATAAAGCTCTTTCTGCATGCTACAATGTATTACTGAACCAGGCTCCTCGGCCAGAATTTACTTATAAAAAACTGTGGAAGGCCGAATGTGCTCGCTGCCCCTTAGACACACAATGGCTGGCTTCAATACAAGCCCTGAAAGGAGTAACATCCTGCTATTCCCATATAGAAGCCCATAAAAAACTAATCTATAGGTGGTATTACACCCCTGATAAAATACATCAGATGTTACCCCAATCATCGCCTAAATGTTGGAGATGTGACAGAGATAAGGGAACAATGACCCATATTTGGTGGGACTGCCCAGATGTAAAACCACTTTGGGAAGAACTTCAACACCTGTGGACAAAACTAGGGTTAAACCTCCCACCGATCACACCTCTATTAGCCCTTTTCCTGCTGCTCCCAATAAAGGTGCCTCGAGCAGACGCCCACATAATATTGATGACAATACTAGCCACAAGGAATATAATTGCAGGCCATTGGAAGAAACTGGGTTGCCCACTACCAGCTTTGATATGGCATAAAGCAAGACAATATCTCAGGTATGAGGTTATATCTGCCAATACTCCCAAACAGGTTCACATAGCAAAACTAAATTGGCAGAAATGGATTGACCTAGAACTACAGACAAAATTGAAATTGCAGCTTGCAAGCCCTCAAAGTAACTTACAAGTCAAATAAGGTCTAATCTTCTCTCAGAAGGCCCCCGATCTTAATCACTGTACACCGTTAAGACTCTATCTATAGGCTATAACTGTCCTTAAGGAATTGATCCAAGAACAGTGATAGATTAGACCAGCGGCTTAAAACAATTTAAGACATTCAATTGCAACTTATGTTTGAACAATGTCAATAGTCGATACTAGATTGATAACTATTTTGCCACACTTTGTTGTATCCTTATTCTCAACCTTAAAGGACAAAATATAAAAAAGGTCTATCGTGTTAGTTTAATGTGTGAGTACTAAAGGCTATGAACTTAGGTGATGGAGAGTACCTATATCACTCATGTGAACTTGGGGTTCCTTGCCAAAGATGTAATGTAAACCGCAAATATGTATTTTTGTAAAACTATGTGGATATCCTACACCTGCATCAAATATTGTACAGTACTATATTGTGTATGTATACCCCCCCTCCCCCCCCCCCTTTTTCCTTTCTGTACCCCTCCCCCTATTAAACTTGAAAACCTAATAAAAAAGTATAAATATAAAAAAAAAAATTTGAAAAAAAAATAATATCAGGAAGTATTGCTTTACTGAGACGGTAGTGGATGCATGGAATAGCCTTCCAGCTGAAGTGGTAGAGGTTAACACAGTGAAGGAGTTTAAGCATGCGTGGGATAGGCATAAGGCTATCCAAACTATAAGATAAGGCTAGGGACTAATGAAAGTATTTAGAAAATTGGGCAGACTAGATGGGCCGAATGGTTCTTATCTGCCGTCACATTCTATGTTTCTATGTTTCTAGTGATTGTCAACGTATCATCAATTATCTTTTTATCCATCAATCATTTTTTTTAATTTGGTGTCATAAACAGAATGGCAAATCACAAAACAAATTAAATGATTTGTCCATTGCCCATTTAATTTGTTTTGTCATTTAGTCGCATGGAATTTCAGTTGTGGAATTTGTATGAATAATTCATCGCTCTTAATATGGACAAAACTCGATGTGTTTGAAACCAAATGTAAAAGTCTGCTGGTTTTCACCATTTACAAAAAGCAAAGCAATTTCTCTGTTATTGTTTTATTTTTCTGCTTCTCTGCAAACAGATTTTGGTGTTTCAAAACTCCTCCCACACTATATAGAAATAATTTCTAGGTCAAAGTACACAGCAGAACTTGAGATATCAGTGGAGGGAGGACTTTGTGCATGATATCTGCAGGGATCAGTCTGATATGCAAATGTTATGTTATCTTTTTAATGGCACAAGTGAGCAAAAACTCAATTTTAAATTAAATGAAGGGCAAGCTATTGAGTTTCTCTAAACATTCCCCCGTTCTCGGAGTCCTCATATTCTTATATTATTTTCCGTCAATGGGATCTGCAAGAATTTATAGCGATCTAGTGCTGACTCAATAGCAGCTTAAAATACCCTTTTGTGTACAACAGGCTACCACAGGCTGCACATCATGAACCTCACCATTATTATTTCATGTCACTTGCTTGAAATAAAGAAAAACAATACATGCCTTTGTATTGTCATTATTTACCATACCTTTCATAATACAATTATTTTTAGGATGCTTAGCTACAGTCACTGGAATGACCTTTGTGAACAGGGCCGGACTGGCCCACTGGGATACCGGGAAATTTCCCGGCGAGCCGTCGGCACCTGGAGCCGGGCAGGCAGCTGGCTCACCTGTGGCCGCAGAAAGAGCTCTTTTGGCAGCCGCAGGGGGAGCTGGCTGTTCTGTCTCTGCTCCCCCGCCCTCGTGCGCTAGAAAGAGACCGGGGCCGGAATATGACATCATATTCTGGCCCCGGTCTCATTAAGCTGCGCGTGAGGGCGGGGGAGCAGAGACAGAACAGCCTGCTCCCCCTGCGGCCGCCAAAAGGGCTCTTTCTGTGGCCACCATCAGACTGAGCTCCCCATGCGGCCGCCAGCACAAAGGTAGAAATTATGTGTCAGTGTGAGTGTATGTGTCATGGTGTGTGTCTGTCTGCCTGTGTCATTGTGTGTGTGTGTCTATGTCTGTCATGGTGTGTGTGTGTGTCTGTCTGTGTCATTGTGTGTGTGTGTGTGTCTCTGTCTGTCATGGTGTGAAATGTCTGTGTTATGGTGTGTGTGTGTGTCTCTGTGTCATGGTGTGTGTGTCTGTCTGTGTCATGGTGTGTGTGTCTCTGTCTGTCATGGTGTGTGTGTCTGTCTGTGTCATGCAATGTGTGTCTGTGTCATTGTGTGTGTGTCTGTCATGTAATGTGTGTCTGACTGGGTCACGTTCTGTCTGTGTCATGGTGTGTGTGTTTTCATGGTGTGTGTGTGTGTGTGTCTGTCTGTGTCATGTAATGTGTGTCTGTCTGTGTCACGGTGTGTGTGTGTGTGTCTGTGTCATGGTCTCTCTGTGTCGTGGTGTATGTGTCATGGTGTGTGTGTCTGTCTGTGTCATGTAATGTGTGTCTGTGTCACAGTGTGTGTGTGTTTGTGTCACAGTCTGTCTGTGTTATGGTGTGTGTGTGTCTTTTTTAAGGTGTGTGCCTGTCATGGTATGTGTGTGTCTCTGTCATGGTGTGTGTGTGTGTGTCTGTGTCATGGTGTGTATGTCTGTCATTGTGTGTCTGTGTTTCTGTCTGTGTCACGGTGTGTGTGTGTTTCTGTCTGTGTCACGGTGTGTGTGTGTCTGTGTCACGGTCTGTCTGTGTCATGGTGCGTGTCTGTCATGGTATGTGTGTGTGTATGTGTGTTTTTACTCACCTTTTTTTCCCCACGTCGTGCTGGCCTCCCCTCGACTGGCCCTGCCTCTATGGCTGAGATCATCAAGCTTGATGATCTCAGCCAATCCGCACTGACACAGGAAGCACCTCTAGTGACCGTCTGAGTGTCTGTCACTAGGAAGCAATGTAAACACTGCCTTTTCTCTAAAAAGTCAGTGTTTACATTGAAAAGCCTGCAGGGACAGGCTATAGACACCAGAACCACTACATTAAGCAGTGTGTGCGCGCCTGCTAGTGAGTGGACTTGCTTGTGTGTATGTGTGTGTGTGTGTGCCTGCTACTGAGTGAGCTTGTGTTTTTATGTCAATGACCTTATGCATATCAGTGAGATTGTTTGTCTATGACGCTGTGTATCAATCAGCTTGTGTCAGTGAGATTGTCTGTGTCTGCAAGTGAGTATGCTTACTGTACAGTTGATATATATATCAATCATCTAGGGTGGCAAGACATATTACATATTACATGCGACAATATATGGCGCAATGACTTATGGGGCTGGCATAGTTTTTTTGTCCATGGGCTGCTTTGGAATCCCCATTCCGGCCCTGTTTGTGAAGCAACCTCTTCAGTTCATCAATGCGACTTCTGTTGATAATGAACAACATATATTCAACATGCTTCTCCACTCTTGCTGTATTCCAACCAATCTACATAAGATGTATGTAACATGTAAAAGTTGAAGGTTAAAGAGTTCCTATCTTTTTCTATGTTGGTTGATCATGAACAACAAATATTTAACATGTTGCTTCACTCTTACTGTATGCCAACCAATCTACATTAGCTCTATACATGTTCTTTTATCCCATATAAGAAAGATTGAAGGCTAAAGGGTTCCTATATATTTCATTCGATGGAGCAGCCCAACATTATTAACTGTTCAGTTGTCTGTTGTCTATCTATGACTCCAGGGAAAAAAACAGTCCAAAATAACAAAGTATATTTCTCCAAAAACCACGTGGTACCCGAACAATATGCTAAATTATTAGAGAAAATCATCCCCCGTGCTTGAAAAATTCTTTACGAGCCACTCAATGGCTGAAAATGCTCATTTTGATTTGAAATACTCAATTCAGTATTTACATTTCTAAATGGCAGATAACTAAGCAGTGAGACCGCAGGTGCATGATCTATACACCACAACTGCTTCATTAAGCTAAAATTGATTTGGTGCCTATAGAATCCTTTTTATCTATCTATCTATCTATCTATCTATCTCTCCTTATGATTAGCTTTTCTCACTTGATCTGTAAAACCTTTTTTTATATAAACAGGTCCTGAATCTTTAATTAAAGCCATAATAAATCTGTGAACCAAGTGGTGGGAAAATGCTGAAAAAAGTGAACCGCAAAATATGCACATAATATTATAATATGCATGTATTTTGCAGTACAAAGATTGTTCCATTTTTGCACCCCATAGGTTTGTCTGATTCATTTCTAAATATGGTTCTCTGTACCAAAAGTCTGCCAAACCAAACCACCATATGGCTGAAATGTCGGCCAAAAACAGGAGGCAATTGTGCTAAAAAGACACATAGGGTAAAATGACAACATTTAGACACAGGCAGACAAGCATATAACAGACATAAAATTGCATATTCTTTTAAAAAAATATTCAACTTTCGTTACATCCGTGTAAGCTGCTTTTTCTATTCTCTTTTTGATTGAATTGAAACAACAGGCAGTGTTCTCTTTTTCTTAAAAACCTGGTTACACTTAATGCACACTCTATCTTCATAAAATCTCTTGAGTGAGAATTACCCTCAGGAAAGTTTCAATCAATAGGACCAGCTATGTTTGTGCTAATGGCAAATTAAATTACCTGAATGTATGTGAGTTAAAGAGAATCGTGAGAAGCATGTAACTGGGAATTATTTCAGTAGAAAAAAGCCTTTACAGATTAGCTATTAATGCAATGTTAATAAAGGGGTCCAACTTACATATGTTAAATAAATAAATAAATAAACAAACAAATACATTTCCTGATTTTATGAAACACATCTATAAGGAATGGAAGAAATACTGAAATGGTAATTATTGCTGAAAGAAAATCAAGCTGGCGGAATCCCATGGCATGTTCATCTTTTGTGAAGAACACACAATCCACTGGATCAGTAAACACAGCAACACTGAAGATATATGGAAAGAGATTTACACCGTAAACAAAAAGATCAGTATTTGCGAACTGTTTTTGTATAAACCATTATATTGAATTTAAAAAGTTCCGACCTCAATTTAATATGTTATGTTAAAGAAATTAGCTTATCCTATTGACATTTATCATGTCCATAATGCATGTTTTCTACTTGATGGCACCTAAAAATAACACTTTAAATATGAGCATTTTATATTCTAAGGCCATTCTTCCAAAAACGAGTAAACCATTTTGAGTAATACAATAGCAATTAGTAACATTCTTATTCAAATGATTATCTATATGCCCTTTTGATCTACTGTTCCAGTATGTCAACATGTTTTGTTAGAATTTAGTGTTTGTTTTGTTTACCTATTGTACAGCAATGCCCTATACGTTGAGGCTGTATAAATAATTGCAGCTGTATACACAGCCACTTTCTAACCTGTTTAATACTGCAACATGCGTAAGCATTCTGGGTGTCAACTGAGGTATTTTCTTACTGAATTGGAGAACACTAAGAAATGTGTATCTGCTATCAATATGGTTAGGAAAAGAGATCATTGTAGAGCCATTGCCAGGTGTATAGTGAAGTTTATCATAATGGAAAGGATATAGAGTGAACCATTATATTAAGGAAGATGCTGGACATGATAAATAATGGAGATAGAGACAATAATAATGCAAGTAGTTAGGGAAGAAGTAAAGACACATCATGCCAGGGTCTGTAGTCTGGTTAGAAACCAAATGATGTACTTCTGGAAATTATAAAATGGAGCATTTAAACTATAAATAGAAAGGGAATGCATGGAAGCAGCACCTTGTCAAGTGTCTTCAACTCAAATAAAGATGATAACAAATATATAAAAACAGCTTTCTACAGTGAAAGTTACCCAAAATTGATATCATGATTATTAATTCAATGGCATGTTTTCCATTAGCTCTGTAGGCCAGCTGGGCTTTTGGAACATGTCTGAAAGATTTGCGAAAAATATAGAAGCCTTGACTTCACCCAAAAGAAGGGTTATGAGAGGTTTTTTTTTTACTCTACAAAGGAATGTCAGGTAATCTCCCAATGTGTTTAGTATGCATACCTGTAACCTGTAAAAAGTTGGATGCATTTGTGTGATCACTGTTCTGAGTATTTTTTAAAATGCAAGAATAAGGTGGCAGTGATAAGAATGAGATGGTGTGACAGGAATAGTAAAAGTGAGGTGGAAAAAATTATGTACAGAAAGGTAGAAAATAAAAAGAGAAGCCAAGCACCATCATTAAAGGACCACTCCAGGCACCCAGACCACTTCAGCTTAATGAGGTGGTCTGGGTGCCAGGTCTTTCTAGGGTTAACCCATTTTTTCATAAACATAGCAGTTTCAGAGAAACTGCTATGTTTATGAATGGGTTAAGCCTTCCCCCTATGTCCTCTAGTGGCTGTCTCATTGACAGCCGCTAGAGGCGCTTGCGTGCTTCTCACTGTGATTTTCACAGTGAGAGCACGCCAGCGTCCATAGGAAAGCATTATGAATGCTTTCCTATGTGACCGGCTGAATGCGCGCGCAGCTCTTGCCGCGCGTGCGCATTCAGCCGACGGGGAGGAGAAGAGGAGGATCGGAGGAGGAGAGCAGGAGGAGAGCAGGAGGAGATCTCTCCGCCCAGCGCTGGAAAAAGGTAAGATTTAACCCCTTTCCCCTTTCCAGAGCCGGGCGGGAGGGGGTCCCTGAGGGTGGGGGCACCCTCAGGGCACTCTAGTGCCAGGAAAACGAGTATGCTTTCCTGGCACTAGAGTGGTCCTTTAAATCGATTGCTGATGGTACAATTGCCCAAATATGAAATTACCAATAATTGAGCTATCCAACACAATGGGCTGGATATTCTCTGGTCCTTCAAGGGCTACTCAAATCCCCATTTTTTTTTCAGAAAACAGTTTTTGGTTAGAGTAACACTACTGCTCTACCCAACTCTCCCCTCCCCTTGTCCCACTTGAGCTTAATTTTCTTTTAATGAACATGTCTGTAAGATTAATTTGTGATGTTCTTACAGATCCAGATTGTTACGATATGTTAGGAGATCACTGGTCCATAAAAACAGACCACTATATACAACCATTTTCTTATTTTAACCAGTACTAAATCTTGTGTAACTTTAAGGATCAAACATGATGTTGTAGTATTTTATTTCTAGCACTGGGTTAAATGGTTCACGGTCTATTTTACATATTGTCAATTATCTTATTTTTGATTTTAGCAAAATATTGTAATACAATTCTGACTAACTATGAGATTTACAGATATGATTCAGCAAGAAATAAAATACAAATTCAGCAAATAAATCACCTTTGGCTCAGTGATATTACATATACTGACAAAAGATGTGTACTTAACTGAAAAAACTGACACACTATGATTTTCAGGGAATACTTGGTTTATATTTTCACTGCTGGGAATTATAAATCTAGGCATTGAAACTTTTTGCATTTTACCTTCAAGCAATATCTCAATACTACACATTTTCCACAAGATGACATATCACTTGAAAACCAATGCAGAATATGGCAGCTCCTGCAAGAATTTTGTGCTCTTTATATTGATTCTCTTGGGAGCCTGGCAAGCTGCAAACTGAGTTGAATATGTGCCAGCATGTACTGTATTTATTTAGAAGAATGTTCAGGGATAAACAAATGTCCCTTGTTGTGGTCTAACATATTACTAAAGTGAGTAATACATAACAGAAATTATTTTCTAGCTTTTTAGGAGCTGGGGAACTCTTCTCTTGAAGTAGAACTGCATTAATACTAATTTAATCGACAATACAAATTAGTTTGAATTTAATTAAAGATTGTTTGTTTTTTAAATAGAGGCTGGCACTGTATTCTGCTCTGCTTTAAACGTAATTGTTATATCTTTTAGAGAAATAAAACTTGGGACTTCTTTGTAATCTCTTTTTCAGTATGAAAACTTTGCGTAAATATAGAATAACGTAATAAAAATAGATTAATTATAATTGTTCAATACATAGACAAATGAGGTGACTGGCTATCTTGCATTGTAACATTTATTTTGTCTATATTGATTAAAATATATAGTTTCAGTCAATTCAGGATTTGTCAGTGTGTTAAATATTTGGTCCGGTCTTGTGTACAACAAACAAATGGGTTTATATTAATTGATTTATCCCCCCAAAAAGGTAAAAGAAAAAAAGGGATATGGGATTTGTTTATTTGACTTCTCGGTTTGGATGAATTGCATCCATGCAATAATTTTTGGAAAAACTATTCAGACATACCAAAATAGTGAGAAAATTAGACAGTCAGTGTATTGCAAAATATTGATATTAAATATATATTTTGTATTACACTGATTCATAATAAAAAAATCTATATTTTAAAATTTCTTACAAATATAATGTATTAATAGATTTTTTTTTTTACTGCTCTTACTTTTTATTCATCTATTGGTCACATCTAATTAAATCTGCAAATAGTTTGTATAATGAAGAGTGCACAAGAGGTTGGAATTGATAGTAAAACAATGGACCCGGAGGGAATCAGGCATGGGGGTATTTTTGAAGGAGATAGTGAACTGAAGAGAAATTCATGCAGGAGTGTGGCAAAATATTTGAATAAAGAGTGTAAATGGAGTAAGACAGACCTGCAATTAAAGGTACACTCCATACCCCTGAAACACTTCAGCCTGCCAAAATGGCTTATGTCTGGAGGGTATGTACTCTTTTTTTATATTTTGTGCTGGTTTCAATAATAGTTGGCCTTTATAAAGATTAACATTGTTACACTCTCTGGCTTTCCAGCAGACAACAGGTCCTGTTACTTCCTTGTTTGTTTAGCTCAGCTACAGTCAAGAGCTAGCAATTGCCCAGAGTACTTACCTTGCAAACACTTGAGCTGCATTAAGAAGCTGTTTTTAGATATACCTCAAATGAGAACATGCATAATTAAATGCATGCATGTTTTCATTTTGGGTATATCAACTAAACAGTGTTTTATCAATTTATGTCTTCTTTGACCGTGTGACTGTTGTCCCTTTAAGAACGAAGCATGGAGGATTTATGCATACATTGAAGTGAGAGTTAGATAAGTAAATGCAACCATTTAGATGCAAATTAAAGGATTAGGTGGATGTATGAACAGAAATCATAGAGTTAATAAAACCATTCTGTAAAACTTGCCAAAAAATGCATAGTAGTGGTTTGTAGCAGGCTGTTGCCTTGGTAATGTAAATTTCTTCCTCTTTAGTTTCATAGTTTTAATTTAATTTGTTCTTTATTGAATTTTTACCATATAAAAAAATAGAATAGTACAAAGTAGTAGTAAGGCTACTTCAGGCTTCCTGGGTACATAAATATTCCCTATATATACACTACATTCCAAAGTGGGATACTATGTGGGCAACTCCACCAAACATGGGAATAGTACCATCAGCTTGATTACATCTCCAACAATTTGGGGAGTGACTTGACAATATTCTTGGTAGTTTTTTTTGGTACTAAGTACCATCTATGCATTGTTTTTACATGTGTTTCAAGAATGCCCAAACAATGTACCACTCTTTTTGTTTTACTCAAAGACAGACACCATTCTTTATGAGATATAATTATCCCCAATTCCTTTTCCCAATTTTGTTTAACGCTGGAGGATGGACCATTGAATATCTGGACATCAATAGTACTTTAGCACATGAGTAAGCCCTCTTGATTGTTTTACCACAGAATATTATATTAATATGGCCTTTCTCTTGTGTTTTAAGAATATGATATTTCAAGAAACCTTAAATTCTCAAATAGCTGAATATTTCTCCATTTGGTGGATCCAATCTTTGTATTATATCCGTAAATTTTTACATATATCTTTTTTTTTTCAGAGAGTGAGAGTTAGACAAGTAAATGCAACAATTTAGATACAAATTAAAGGATTAGGTGAACGTTTGGGTAGAAATCATAGAGTTAATAAAACCATCCTGTAAAACTAGCATTGGTCTTCCTCTTTAGTTTCATAGTTTTAAATAACTGAAATATATTCTCCTCAAGCACTTGCACAAATTCCACCATTATTCTCTTCTTACTTTATTTGTTTATATTAACCCCTGAGTGACCAGACCGTTTTTAAATTTTCTTACAATTAAGGACTAGGGCTCTTTTTACATTTCTGTGGTGTTTGTGTTTAGCTGTAATTTTCCTCTTACTTATTTACTGTACCCACACATATTATATTCCGTTTTTCTCGCCATTAAATAGTCTTTCTAAAGATACCATTATTTTTTATCATATCCTATAATTTACGATAAAATGTTTTTATGAAATATGATGAAAAAAAATTAAAAAACACACTTTTTCGAACTTTGACACCCAAAATCTGTTACACATTTATAACTGCCAAAAAACACCTGTGCTAAATAGTTTAAAAAGTTTGTCCTGAGTTTAGAAATACCCAATGTTAACATGTTCTTAGCTTTTTTGGAAACGTTATAGGGCCATACGTACAAGTAGCACTATGCTATTTCCAAACCATTTTTTTTTCCAAAATGAATGCAAGTTACATTGTAACACTGATATCTGTTAGGAATCCCGATCACATGTATATATTTTTAAAAAATAAGGCAACCTAAGGTATTAAACTTGGGGTATTTTGACTCTTTTCATGCAACCATTTTACCACCAATCTATGCCAAATTTTAAAACAATTCAAAATTTGTGATTTTTTGACACAATGCAATTTAAGAATACATGTACTGAGAACTTTAAGGGTTACTGCCAAAGAACACCCCAATATGTATTAGGCAACATCTCCTGGTGACAGTGATACCACCCATGTATTTTTTTGGGTTCTCTGGAGGCTAAAAAAACTTATTTGGAGGGTGTGCATTCCAGTTTTTCAACTTGGAATTTTCACAGCTGGTCATCAATGCCAATGTAATTTACCATATATTTTTGAAAATTAGACAACCCAGAGTATTCAATATGGGGTATATCCAGTCTTTTTTAGAAGCCACTTAGTCACAAACATTGGCCAAGTATAGCACTTATATTTGCTTGTGTGTTAAAAATGCAAAACGCAATAATGAACGCTAACTTTGGGCAGTGTTTGTGACGAAGTGGCTACTAAAAAAGACTAAACATACCCCATTTGCAATACCTTGAGTTGTCTTCTTTTGCAAATGGTATGCCATCATGGGGGTAATTCTCATTCCAGGGCTACAATACGCTCTCAGTGGCAACATAACCAATCTGGCAAATTTCAATGTGAAAAAAACGGCCTTATATTTGACCCTGTACCTTTCAAAAACACTATAAAACCTGTACTGTTATACTTGGAAGATTTTGCTGAACACAAATATTAGTGTTTCAAAACAGTTAAACATATTACAACAATGATATCATCAGTGAAAGTGCCATTTATGTGTGAAAAATGCAACAACAAGGGACCACCTGGGAGCTTGTTAACACCTATGCCATCTTGTTAGCATGAACACAGGCAGCGGTGTTTGTGCATGAATCTCATGGAACTAAAATCAGACACAGAAACGTCCAAACACCGCTGGACTTCAATCATCGCCTGTGTTCAGTTCTATACACTTTAGAAGGGAATCGTTCAGTGAAATTGTTCGTCTGGATGAGGGGAACAAGCTCCAGGGTAAGAACATTGACTATGTTCGGTAGTTTGATTTTTTCCAAACTACTGAACTAGACCGACCGCAAGCCCTGATTCTATGGAACTCTTTGGGGCACGGGACCATGTATGCCGTTGGTCAAATAAATGACTTCCAGGAAATTCCTTCCTGATTTTTTGATATGTTGGTCACCCAGATCAGGGCTATCAGGGGATGTAACGTTTGTGAGGGGTTTGTATGTTTTAAAGGTATTTTGGGAGTTTTATAAAAATGTGTGTTTTTCTGCCTGGAGATAATTGAGTTAGTACAGTCCATGACTCCCTTGAGGTCAATGCTGGTACCCATATAGCAACCCTGGCTACAGCAGTATGGAACCAGCTAGTTCCCAGACAGCGTTCCTATACGAAGAGGAGAATGACCCAGACTGGAGGGATGCAGAGTGGTCACATGGCCCCTGGGGGTCCTTTTTTGCAGAGGGGGGATTGCCTGGGCTGTCAGACAGTCACCACATAGAAGAAGAAGACGGATCGCTGGCGGGGGAACGGCAGCAATCGGTAAGTACATGGGAGAGGGATAGGGAGAGAATGGGTTCATTTTTTTAAAAAATTATATATATTTTTTTTTATTTTTATTTAATTATTTATTTAACTGAGTGCCTCAACCCCTCGAGGCACTCAGTACAGGCAGAGCATTGGAAGCCTGCCTGATGGCTTCAGATGCTCTGCACTACACTACCGGGCGCCACATGGGGCAACCCAGAAGTGATCGCTCCAGGGGAGCGATCACTTGGGCTCCCAACAGTGAGGGGGGTATTGTGTAATGCCTCGACATTGAGGCATCAATAAAATACCATTATCAGTATCAGGTACGTCCGCGGTCCTTAAGGACTGTTTTTTTGTCGGACATAACTCATATGTCTGCGGTTACGATGGGGTTAAAGAGCATCTTATATTATCCAAAATATTGTATAAGATAATTTCCTGTTTTGTGTGGACTTCTTTTCTTAACACTACACTATCTTTTAGGTAGTACAATGCAAAGTTTCTCAAAAGGTGTTCTGACGTAAATCTTTCACAACAGACAATTGTGAACCAAAAAGCTTCTGCAAGGACCAGCACTGTATGGAGTGCATGGAGGCTGAGTGGGTAGCACAGACAACATTATTATACTTAAAAAAGACCCTTTAAGGGGTGGTAACGTTGCGGTGTCTCACTTGTCCCAATAAACTCATTTGAAGATACTTGGAGTGCCAAGATCCTCTTTCTACCACTGATATATACTCCTTGGTGCTTGGGCTGGCCCTTGGTTCAGTTTAGCACCCAGATCTTCATGTGATTGGAGTTTTTTTTTTTTTGCAAACATTATTGTACTGGCAGAAGTCTCCTTCGTTATTGATGAGTAATAACAAGTACAACTGTAACAAAACAGCTGTTGACTTATGTATCCAATACAGTTGTGGAATTAAAACAGTTTAAGAGAAACTTCCATCATAACCATTAATTCAGTAAATAGACCTATCAAGTAAATGGTGCGCAAGAACCATTCATGCGAATGCATATTTATAAATCAGTATTCCTCCTTGTAAAAGGGAAACCTAATACAGAAAATTAAAGTGCAGTAGTGAAGATAAATTAGGCAAAAAAGTACAGGGTCCTCCCTCTCCCTTTGTACTCTGTTCCCGCCACTCAGGGTCCCCTCCCAGGAGTCTCCTGAGGGAAACGGAACTCCAGTTGCTTTGACCCTGTTTCCGCCACCCATACTCATGGTTTCCCATCTCCGGGGACAGGGTGTCTTTATCCCATGAGCCCCTGTGCCTGGGAGCCTCAGTGCAGGAAAAGCTTCCTGCCTCCTGGACTCCCAGTCACAGAAAAAAACACCAAACCACCATTGTCCCCAAAGAGTGTCCCATCACCAGGAACCCCCAGAATGGCAACCGCCACAAACTGCCTCCGCTCGCAGGGTCCCTGGGTGAAACCAAGCAAGGGAAGTGTCTCCTTTTGGGACACAAATGCTCTCCCTCGTTAATTACTTCCCTTAAGGTTTCACACTTATGTTGCAAGTTGCCAATGTTCTAATTGGTTGGTATGAACATTCAAAAGGGCACTGGGGAGGTCCTCGTTTGAGAACCAAATGAGGTGGGAAGCAATCCACAAATGCTCCCCCTAGATTGTGTTCGTCTAACAAACGGACCGTCACCCAGGGTCGGCACTTGATTGCTATTTCCTGTCCTAATGTGTTCTATACCCCACTTCCTATGGACTTAAGCTCATTTGAGCAGGGTCCTCTTCATTCCTGTATTTGTAATTGTCCTATTTATAGTTAAATCCCTCTCTCATAATATTGGAAGGTGCTACGGAATCTGTTGGCACTATATAAATGGCAATAATATTATTAATAATAATAATTCCTTATCTCAAATATTCAGGTAACATAAGTTAAGGCTGCTTTCAGTGCATTTGGATATTAACTGTTGGTCCTCTGTCCCTTGTACACTATTTTAAGAAGGACACTACCTCACTGGACCTTCTCTGATAAGTATAGTGTTCTGGAAACCTGTGTCCATTTTCCTTCCCAAGACTTCACTAGACTTGGAGATTAATTTTGTTACAAACTGCAATTTGTCTGAATTTGAGCAGATTGGGTGATTGAACAAAAAGTCTGTGCAAAAATGTACCTGAATTATGAACCAAATGACTAGCACAATGGACGAACTTGTATGTTTCAATTTGTGATTCTGAATTCCCATTCATGGCACCAAAAAGAGACGATTGATGGGAACAAATGATGATTTATAGCGAGAGGACAACCACTAAATGTTGATTTTATTCACAGATTTAAGTTCATGGTTTATGTTCAGATAACTATATACCTTTTAGTTTGCTTCTCTTTCAATTTCCCTTTACCTAAAAAAATTACCACATTTCTTTTTGATTCTGACTTTTAAAGTTTTAGTTGATTTCACCAATCATAATATCCCTTCAATAAAATAACTACCTCCTTCCTTTACCAGCCAACTTAATTACTAAATTTGGATATTTTTTTTAAAAAATTAAGGTTATTTTTTTTTTTGTTTTATCATATTTTCCTTAGATTTATTAATTTTATTGTAAAAATTAGAGAATGTTTTTTTTAAAAAAAAAATATGACAGGAAGAAATGGTGTGTATTTTTTTAATTAGGTACATTTTTACCCAAGCGAGATAAACAGTGATTTTGAATTATGCCATTTTGTATGAATTTTTATATTGTTTATGAATTTTCATAAATAGTGTTCTTGAAGTTTTATTTTTTAAAGAATTATATGATTTTATGTATCCTTCTGAAGGTTTTCTTAATTTATTAGTCAGCAGATATTTTTGTTTAGGTCATCTATGTATTCAAAGCATAATATATTTATAAGTATTATTTTGTATGAAATAATTGGGACAATTTGCATGGAAACATTCTAAATTAAAATGTTTTATGCACCTTTTTGGACCTCTATGCACACTAAATCGCAACTGTATTACATTTAATGCAAGCACTTCAAATTATAAAAAAGTGATGTGTATTAGTGGAATGCATAACATGGCCACTGCAATTGTGCCTCAATTTGGAATCATGAACGAGACTTAAGAGAGACGTGTCCACCCCTGTTGTCAAAGACGAGGTCTGGAATGCACAATAGAATAGGAATTTGAAATTAGGGCATGAAGCTGTGTGGCCAGAATTAATTTTATTGTTGCGCACATTTCTAGACTTTATTCCCATCTGGAATCATTCTGTTATCAACCAGTTTAACCAGTTAACATGAGGATACCCATTATTTTACTTTTTATTACAGGTATTTCATGTATACCATCTATAAATACATATGCATCAACTACAATGCATTAGCATAATTTATTAACCATAAAATATAACCCTTGTTTAGCGCCTCTACTTAGTTCAAACAAAATAGGCGAGATTCTCTATTTGATGTAACATACATTTGTAATGTGTGAGCAATCAAAAAATTTCTGTCTTTTTGTTAGCTTGCAATACATGGATTTATACACAAAAAATATGTTGACTTACATGGCATTTCTATAGTACTGAGAACCTACTGTTTCCATGCATACAACTATTTCTTTTTCCATGACAACATATAGATTTCAATGCCATTGTTATTTTATCGATTTAAGAACTTATGATTTTCATTCCCACTCTTCCATGCTTATCCTTCTAGTGGTTCTCTCTCAGACAGTAATGGAGTGTGATAAAGTACATATTATGATCAAGGTGACTGTCAGAGTCATGCAAGATATAGATATAAAAATGATTGACAATTACTTGAATGACTGTTGGATTGAACAGTACAAGTATGAGTATAACTAATGAGAAAGCCTACCTTTACATAATGATACATTTAGGGAATGTCAATACAAAACCTTTATCATATGAAGTTACTGATAATAAAGCCATTTTTTATATACATTTTGTTGATTTTCAAAAACACAATTATTAAATTTGAAATGATTAATCTGTGTTAGACTACAGCTATATGCATGTAGTGTGTTTATGTTATATAGTTTTTGTTTGACAATTCTGATGGCAATGTGGTGGCTAATTTGATTAGATAATTCATATGTATAGTTTGTATTTTGTATCATTTAGCATATTTCAATTATAAGTTACATAAACAATACATAAAACAGCATAATTATTTATGCTAGTAATGCTAGAAAATCACTTTACACCATTGCTGTTTAAAAATCATTTCCCACCTTATTTATCAACCAATAAACAGCATAAATCTCTATGATGATGGCAGAGGTCTATGTCTGGTTTTAAATAACAGGAAACAGCAAGAGAGACCTCCTACATTAAACTCTCATATTATCTATCACAGAAATCCCTTCAGTTAATGTGTCTCATGCACGCTGGTGGAATGTAGGAACTTAGTCACTGATTCCAGCATATTGGTGTTATGAGGGAGGATTGCTTTGCTTGATAAAGTGTCCTCAAACAGTGTCAATCAGATCAGAGGAAAGGTGGGAGGAAGTCATGATCAGTTACGGAAGATCAGCGGTTTCAGAGATACCCAAACCACCATGTATAGCATAAGCAGTCACTCAACAGTCAAAGTTATTTCAGAATTCTTCACCATTCTGACATTTGATTTGACAACATTTTATATTAAACATATTAGCGATATCTAGATGCTAATAAACTGAGTTGCTATCATATGTCTGGATGATTACATATTTACGTAGAGAAGTTGTCCAAGTGTATGTAACAAAATAGTTGCTGAACATGTGAGTAGATAGAAAGATGAAAGACAGATGAATAGATGGTGATAGGTAGATATATAGATAGATAGATATGAAGAAAGGGATTTACATAGAGTAGTCGACACTTTTAGGTGTAATTTTTAGCGAATATTTCGGGCAATTTATAAAATCTGTTGGATTTTTTTTATCTGCTGCTTCTTTGGACAATAACTCATTTTTGAACACAGGCATTTAGATCACTTTTCAGAACACTTTAATAAATGTCTATGCAATCATCTGCATACATCCTAAAAATAATCAAACTTTAATAATCAAGATTTTTTGTCAAACTCATAGTTAGTAAAATGGTTGTTAGTGATTCTGAACTCAACAAATGTAACCGTGTCTAAATACAAAAGAAAAAGGCAAAACTTTAAAGTTTGCTTCGACCTCAAATCAAACCCTCTACGTGTTTTTTGATAAATGTCCTGTAATGTTCCAGAATCAATGGACCTTTGCCCCTTGCATCTTCCTTACTCATTATCTTTTGGACATCTAATTTTCTTGGCTTGTTTGATATTTATTGATAGCAACATTACCAGACAGCCTAATATTAATTACACATCATATTATTATTATTTTTTTCATGGACATAAAATCTGTTCTTTTAATCATGTATTTATTGCCATATTTCTCTTAATGGCATTACTTGCCCTATTTACTGTAAATATATTTATACAGTTATAGTATAGAAAAAAGCAACAAAAAAAAAAAGCTGAGGCATATCTTCTTAATAATTCAAGCATAAAAGTAAGTTTCACTGTAATTTAATTATTTGCTTAAAATTTGCAAATATTTTTGCTCACATAGGTCCTGATTTAACATTTTTGGATAACTTATTAAAATAATTTAATATTTTATTGGTGGACTCTTAAAATGGTTTAATATTTTTAAAAAATATTTAAACAGTTTAATATTATTTTTATACATTTTTTGATATTTTATTATTTTGAAAGAATAATAAAAAAAATGTATCCAAATATATTAAATCAAGGCCAGCAGACAGATATTGACTGGCCTATTTACCCTGCTCCCTTCTGCCTAAAAGGCTCAGATTTATTCCTTTTACAGTGAAGTTTAATTATTTTTATCCCATACTGTTACCAAATATGCTGAGTTTCAGCTGTGTTAGAAAAATAATGTTATTTGCTCATCTTTTTTTACAACTTCAAGACAATATGCGAGCAGTAAACTATTCCGTGGTCGATTTGTTAGACACCAGAAAATAATGTTGTGTCTCATAAACTGAGTTAATCACAGAAGTCAGAAAAAACCTTAGTGATATTTACTAGCACAGCTTACAGGCTGACTCCCAAGAGCAACTTTGAACTTTCGAAGTATGCATTTTCCCAGTGAAAGTATAGAGTTTACACAGCGAGAGCAGGAAAAAGAAAAGTGAAATTAGTTAATAAAAGATGCAAATAGAAAACATCTGTTCAGAGTAGAATTAACCATAAGGGAATCTTAGAGTTAGCAGGGGCCCTGGAACCATGAATTTGCTTGGCCCAATTCTACATCCCAACACGAAGAATGAAGGGGGGCACAAATCTGTAACTTGCCTAGGCCCAGTGGGATTTTATTCCTTCTCTGTATCTGCGTGTAAGCATAATACCACTAGTCCATCCATCAATATAAAAATAAAATGCCTGGGGTATCAGTGAAACCTTATCATGTAAAATGAGAAAGTTGAGCAAATTTAAAAAAATGCATATTTACAAGTGATGGAAAAGCGAGTGAATAGCAAATGCCCTTCTCTCTCTCTCCACCCTGTGAGCAAAGGTTGGTGAAGTATAGACCAGAAAGGATCTCAGTGAATGGACCCTAACCCTTCTTCTACTTCATCTGTTATGATGTAAAGAGAAATACTATACTAGTTAGGGGCTTATTGAATTGTCCCTATCCCTTCCTCCACACCCTAGGCAGTGGGTGGGAGGGCACATAAAAATCACAGTTCATTTACAGGCAGGTCTCACTCCTGCTAGTTTGGTCTAACATAGTGATAGCTGGTCACTCTCCCAAAGAGGTTCCTCCACAGGACCACAATCTTAGCAAATAGTAAGCTCATTCTAGGAATGATGCAGCATTGCACTAACAAAGCATTTACAAACTTACTGTTAACTTTTTCAAGGTGAACAACGCTCTGTTGATAGAAAATATTTTTCTATTTAAATATTTCTGCATGGCAATGCTCCATCCACATTATAATTAAAATAGATTTATTTGGGCAATCAAAGTTTACAACTTGGATTGGTGTATTGTTTGCATAACATTAAAAAATCCGCTTTATGGCCAAACTTTTTTTAAAACACGACAAATTTAGCTATTTTTGTTTCAATTGCAATAGGACCTTATGTTTAAACTTAACATGCTCATGTTTAGCAAGGAAGTACCAATATAAAATGCATATTCTATCATTACTAGTAAAAATTAAATAGCACATAGATATGTGTATACACACACCTTAAACCCTAACACCCATAAAATTAAAATATATTTTTAGTACAGATTATGGATTGACTTCTTGCAGGGGAAGTCAGAATACTCATACACAGAATACTATAAGCAAAATATGAGATACAGCCAACCTATAAAGGAACAAACAAAATATAGCATAGCACTGTTAAAGGGACACTGTAGTCACCAACACAACTTTAGCTCAATACGTTTTGGCATATAGATCATGCCCCTTCAGTTTCACTGCTAATTTATCTATCATTTATGAGTTAACCCCTTAAGGACCAAACTTCTGGAATAAAAGGGAATCGTGACATATCACACATGTCATGTGTCCTTAAGGGGTTAAAGCACTTTGTTTATACAGGCCTAAGCACACCTTCCTGCATGTGACTTACACAACCCCCCTAAACACTTCCTGTTAAAAGTCATCTAATGTCTACACTTTTGTTAGAGTAATCTAATGTTTACATATTTATTGCAAATTATGTTTAATTTAGATGTATCATCTCCTGCTCTGTTAATAACTTGCTAGGCCCTACAGGAAAACACACAGATTAAACACACAGGAGTTAAAGATTTTGAGAGTAAGTTACATCTAATTGAAAATGAAACCATTTTGTTTTCATGCAGGCTGTGACAGTCACAGCCAGGGGAGGTGTGACTAGGGCTGCATAAACAGAAATAAAAGTGATTTAACTCATAAATGGTAGATAATTGAGCAGTGAAACTTCAGAGGCATGACCTATACACTAAAACTGATTCATTAAGCTAAAGTTGTTTTGGTCACTGTAGTATCCCTTTAACGTAATGTGTGTCTAATTAAATGCTCATATTATACTCACAAACCACTTAGTCGAACAGGCATGGAAATAACTCTCAGATCTTCTCAATTAGATATTTAGTGGATAGTCAGCATGGACTTCATTCAGTACTGACTATCTACTGGACATCTGATTGAGAAGATGTGAGAGTTATTTACATGCCTGTTCCACTAAATGTTTTGTGATTGAAATATAACAATTTATTTGGAAAATATTAGTTTAACAGTACTACACTATATTGTGTCTGTTTATTTATAGGTTGGCTGTATCTCATATTTTGCACATAGATAAATGTGTAAACATTCAACATGGTCAGCTATAAGTCACAAATTCTAAAAGAACCCTTTAAGCACTATAACCACTAACTCAAATAAGAAGGCAAACCATTAGGAAACTGTAGTAGTTGTGGTGCTTGGTATGTTCCTTTAAGATAAAATATATATTCAAGAACATCAGCATTTCACAATATGTTGTTTATAAATCTTAAAACAATAATCATGTGGAATAATTTAAGATTCAATACAATGTGTTAATGCATGTTTTTGCAATATAACAAACAAGAGGCTTCAGTGTAATCCCCTTTCTTAAGATGAAGAAAAAGTAATCAATAATGCAATCATGAGTATAATGTGTTAATTTATTGATGAGCACAATCAGATGAAGTATATTGGAAGTAATTACAGTAACACAAACTGACTCTAAATCCTATATAAAATAAAATAAAGGACAATTTGGCTGCACTCACGGTCTTGCAATAGAGAAATCCACTTTATTGAATAAGCATAATATCAAACAATTGACTTTTCAGTACCCATCTAGTAATTTCATTAGTATCAGGATTACAAACAAAAGGTACATTACAATAATTTATAGCTAAGAAATAATTAGTAAACTATCACACCCCAGGTGTTTGGTGTTTGGATCGGTATCACGTTGCACCAAGTTAGTATGCGTGTGTGTGGCTCCACCCATACGCGATGACACAGAGCATGGCAACGTGCCAATTGATTACTAGTTGCCATAGAAACCAAAAGATTGAGAGACCAAAGTGCCATTAGTATTTAGTAACATAAAGGTGATAATCAAATCCTGTCATTGGTGCAGGCTAGACATAAAATTATGGTGCTGGTTACGAAAAGAACAAAGGTGCTAGTAAGGATAGGCATGAGTATATAGTGGAGATAGTAATAAAGTACTGAAATGGATGAAAATCTATAATAAATGTATTTGTATGAAATAAATTATTATTAGAAAGTGTTAAAATGGGTTTTAAAGTGCTTAAGAGACTATAAAAGTGCTAAAAAGCTGTTAAAGTACTGGTACACTAGTTTCCAGTGCCAGAAGATGCAGATCATCCCCACATAATCACCAAGCCACCACCATGCTTAACTGTAAAGAGTGTGGCATTTCCAACGTATACTTCATTCTTCTTCCTCCAGACATACAGCTGATCCATCGGACCAAAGAGTTCTAGTAATGTTACATCGCTCCACAGAACAGAATCCCCAAACTTCTGTGGCTTATTACATATTGAAGCCAACTTTTCATGTGCTTTTGGGTCAGTTGTGGTAAACTTTTTGGAGTTCTGGCATGGAAACCTTTTGCGCTAAGTACGTGCCTTACTGTGTTCACTGAAAACTCAGTGTCTGTTGCCACCAATTCTTGCTGCAGTGCCTGTTCCCACTAAGTCCTGCTGCAGGTCTTTTGCAGTTACTCAAGGGTTTTTCTCAACTTGCCCTCTCGGAAACCTGGTTGCAGTAAATGATAGCTTCCTTTTTCTGCCCTATACAGGTACTGTAACCACTGTTACTTTAACTTTGAACTATGCTTCCAATAGTGTCTTTAGGGACATTCAGTGCCTTCGCTATCTTTTTGTTTCCTATCCCTTGTTTGTGAAGGGCAATGATCCATTTTCTTACCTTTGTGGACCGTTCTTTTGACTTAGCCATATTTCTAACATGCAGTCAAATGTGGCACTCAACAAACCCCTAGACAGTTCGGGTATTTCAAAAGTTCCAGTTTAAGCACACCTGATACAACTAATGAAGCCCTTGATTATCTGCATCAGGTGTGCTTGAGCCAACACCTGTTTTGCATATTTGTACTGTGAGGTGTTATATTCAGTGGTTGAATAATTTTGAGACTGGAGAAGTCATTATAAGTTGCATTTTCACTTGAATCTGGGGAAACCACTCAAAGTTTATTGTGTTGAGCATTTTATTGTGTTGAGCTATTTCAGTTGCTTTTGTTTGATTTTTTATAGATTGAATAATTTTAAATGCATATATATATATACCAGGAACTACACTGAAAGTTAGAGTACAAGTGTTTGAAATTGTATATATATATATATACAATTATTATTATTAATACAAGGTATTATTTTGAAATTTGCCTATTATGGGACCTGGCACCGGGAACTACACTGAAAGTTAGAGTGCAAGTGTTTGAAATTGTATATATATATATATATATATATATATATATATATATATATACAATTTCAAACACTTGCACTCTAACTTTCAGTGTAGTTCCCGGTGCCAGGTCCCATAATAGGCAAATTTCAAAATAATACCTGTCCTGATGAAAGCTCCATTTAGGAGCTGAAACGTTGACTTGGATTCACTTGAATAAAAAGGAAGATAAAAAGCCCAGGAGTGCCGGTAATGTTTTGTATATTCAGTACAATTAGTGGAGGACATAGAATATACACAGACAAATACAAAAAAGGTAGAGAGGGAATAAGCAGGAAGGAGGGGGATAAAAGTAAATAAAAAGTAAATAAAAACATTTCAAACTAAAAAAAATGCATCCACTACACACACACACTTTGCATCCACTACAAACACACACTCTGCATCTACTATCTACACTGCATCCTGTACAAAAACACACACAGTTCGCATAATAGTGAAATAATGTGCACACTATTACTATATCATAGGCAGCAGGACTTGTGCTTCCATAAATAAGCACCTCTATCATTCCCTGTTGCCATAGCCTACTCCAGTCTCTGGCTGGGCTCCAACATGGCAGTAAAGCCCCTCCAATGACACTAACTGTGACACCATGTCAGAGCCCAGCCAGGGACTTGAGCAGGGTGAGGCATCAATGAGTGTGGTTGGTGCTAACAGAAGTGCCTGCCCTGTTACCTTTTGAGCATGATTTTATGAATTGTGCAAACAAGTTAACTCTATGGCATGCATGAAATTTGTAAGCGTGCACTCAAGCTATAAAATCTCATTGGCAAACTGCAATATTTTGTGGGCATGATCTTCTAATGTGTGCACATGAGACACTAAGATATATTATAAATATTTTAGTTGGCACCTCTGGAGCTCCATAGCAGTTCCTGCTAATAAATACTATAAAATACTTACTTAAAATTGACACTGAATACTACATATTTATGGGTTTTTTTTATTGATTGCTTTCACATATATACACATTTACCTTTTTAAAAGCAATAATAATAATTAAAACATATATATTATAAATAAAATGATAAAATAATATTACTTATAATCTTACAATAATACATTGTT
Organism: Pelobates fuscus; assembly: GCF_036172605.1. Classification (NCBI taxonomy): domain Eukaryota; kingdom Metazoa; phylum Chordata; class Amphibia; order Anura; family Pelobatidae; genus Pelobates; species Pelobates fuscus. The sequence goes on along the minus strand of NC_086318.1, from coordinate 324,548,902 downwards.
TTGTTGATTTTTTTAAAACAAATTTTGGTGAAGGGTGATTAAAATATATAAACAAAATAATGATTTGCCAAATTTAATCTGAACCATTTACTTTGCTACTTACCAGCTTTTATGCAATGCCAGGCATGCTAGCTAATTTCTTTTCAAAACAGGTGACTAACTTGAATAATTGATTTATAATGTCAAAGACTCACTGAGTTCAAGGAAGTTTAAACTGAATAAAATCCTTACTTAGCCATTAATTTGACATTTTTGGCCCAGATATCCAAAACTCAATAATTCTGTCTACTGGAGGTTGATATATTTGCAATAGGATGAGTTTTCTGTCTGCCAGCCTCTGTGTCTGTACATCTATCAGATCTATCTATAACATAGGAAAGCAGGTTCAATGATGTACAACTATGATAAATCTCTGGTCAGCACAATGTCTATCCTCCATCACTGGTTTAAAAATGACATTACATCAGAGACAGGCAGACGTTAATCCTGTTATTGCTGAAATATTTTCATAAATATATATATATAGTATTCATTTTAAAAATGGGATTTAATGCTAGGAGAAATCAGTACTTATGACATATTGCAGTTCAGTAATGCCTGTTAAAACAATTAAGTAAATTTGCACAATTGTATATTTTATTTCATTTGTTTATTGTTTTAAACAATATTGGAATGGTAAAAAAAATAAATTATAAGCATTCTTTGTCTTGCAGTACTTCATACATCTTATAAAATGAATAAAGTAATCAAATACCATGTGTTTATGAGGAATGTACTTAATTTTGGAAAGGAAGGTTTGCTTCAACAAATTGTCCATATACAGTAAAAATGGTTGCCTGGCTACAATCAGGCATCTGTGTGAAATTGCACAGATTTGATACAGCATATACATGCCATGATATGTGCTGAATTCAGTTGATACAGGACAGGAGTGTAAAACAAATGTAAAAAATTGAGCTGCAGCCACCAAACAGAAAGTAGAAGATCTATGTGCATTCCATGTTCAAGGGCACATGGGTGGGAGAGCTGAAAAATGTGAATTTAAAGATCCAGCAGCCAATGCTAAGCCCACAAATTGAAGCTTAAAAGTTTATGAATAGTGCTTATGGCAATCAATGGCTCGAAGAATGTTGGTCAGAAAGATGGTGCTATTTAATTAAAGTGTGTGACGTAGGTGTCATATCGAGGTTTTATATATATCGAATGGTTTGCACAATGGTAATCTCACTGACTTAGAACTGTAAAACCCAGGTTTGAATCCTGTTCTGATCAATAATTTGAGAGTAACACTTACCTAAATAGTCATTCAAATAAGTCATCTGGTTGCCTATAGTGTTCCTTTAATAAAACATGCTTCTGACTGCCCGTACAATGCCTGTGCTAAAGAATCCCTGGCATTGTTATTCTACAGTTTAAAGAAAACCTGTATTCCTAGCACTATAGTAACCTCTAAAAAGCTCCCCCATGGTGCTGAAAGGGTTAAAAACCCCTTTGTCTCTTACCATATTCTAGCACAAATGTCGTGGTGCTGGGTCAGGCTCCTCTTCACTCTGCCTTTACGTCAGCTGACAGGGGGGAACTAATGCTTGGCAAGTGCCGCAATCACATTAGGACTACCCCATTGGAAAGCATAATGCTTTCCTATGGGGTTTTAGCTAATGCTGGATGTCCTCATGCAAAGAGTGAGGATATCCAGCATAATTTAGTAATTTGCAAAAGTACTCTAAGGACCAGGAAGTGCTTCTATGGTAGACAGTCACTAACGGTGGAGTTAACCCTGCAAGGTAATTATTGCATGTTATCAATAACTGCAATAATGATAATTGCAGGGTTAAGAGGACAGGGGCACTGCATCCGGACCACTTCAATGAGATGAAGTGGTCTGGGTGCCTATAGTGTCCCTTTAAGAAACTAAGTTAATTTACATAATCCTTGAACACAGCGACTGTATAAGGATTGTGAAATAACAGTGTGTTCACTGAACACTGCACAAAGAAATTTGAAATTACATAAACCAAGAGCATGGTTTAACCATTTCCATAAACATTAGCAAATAACGTAGAAATGGGAAACCAGGAATCTCGGTTCTGTGTACATCTGCTTTACCTCAGTCTAGAAATCTAGAGGTTTTGAATCCAGCACTTCAATGTATACATTAATTTAATTCACATTTACTTAAGGAAATAAGGAATTTTCTCTGAGGGTGGAAATCAATATTTAATTTGTCTTAGCATTATGGTGCATCTCAGCTTTATTTATAAGCGGTGCATATATGAAGCATATAATCACAAGGAATCAGCATCCATTTAGATATTAACATTTACTTAAAGCCAGTTTAGAATATAATGGTCTAATTTTACTCTATTACTTTCCATGAGGTCTTTTGTTGAAAGAATTAAATCTGCATGCAGTAAATACCATCTAAACACTGAGAAGTTGTATTGCATAATAAAAGCATAATGTCTCAGCTCCCTTTGGTGTACTCCTACTGTATATGTAAAACTTTAAAACATCTTTTAGTTCATTTTGGTATGTGTGCTTTCAACAACTGAGGGCTATTGAAAATTAAGGTACAAGAATCTTTTTTGTTGCACAGTTTAGAATTGCATTTAGAAATGTTAAATTCTATCATTAACAATCACTTTGCAAAAAGAAAAAAACTGAATGTGACACACTATACATTAGTTAAGCAAAAAGCAAACACATATATATATATATATATATATATATATATATATACTGACTATTTTCCAACTACAAATTGATTTGTTACATACGTATTGATGGATAAATTATTAGTTGGAATAGAAAAACACTTGTCACATTCCTGCAGATTGCTGGACCTTTACAGTGTTATTTACTAAAGAAAGAAATCAAAGATGATGTTAAATTTTAGGGCAACGTGACAAAACGGGAAGCATAGCTGGCTTGAAAATGTTTTCAGTCTGAATGTTTTTACTTTAAATTAGAAATTCCCATTGATTTCTCACTTTAGTGAAGAACCCTGTAAGTAGAATTTTCAGGACACCAAAAAGGTTTACCAACAGGGTGATGAGTAAGGAACGGAAATTAATAGGCACCCAATTAGTGTCTATTGTAGTTTCTAATAATTATAATGCTATATGCAAATGACAGTGATGCAGATATTTGGCCACACTATGCAGTAAGAATATAATTCCAAATGTAGGTCTATCTTACTCAGTAGGAACTCAAGTGTCGCCTGATACCCTATACTCTACCATATCAATAATGTTTTACCCCTGCTGATATTGATGCAGCACAATGGTACTACATTCAGTGGAAAATTAAAGGCTTATGACATGGCATACACTCTTATTGTCCGCAAGGGCTTATTAATCGACATTAAAATATCAATGAACATTAACATAACAAGTTGAAATAGGAAAACATACTATATGTGTCCTGTTTAGTCCAAGATCAGTGAAAGTTACTCTCTGAAGTGGTACCTTGGAACTTTAACCCTTATTAAGTTTCATATATATACAGCTAAATTATATATGTACAGCTTGGAATAAAATGGATATGCTATTTATGCTTGGACATGTTTAAGTTACTAACATACATTGTTTTTTGTTTTGTTTTTAGGATTAATAAGACTTCAAGAGCTGATCAAGGCTCCATCAAGGTATAACCTGAGATTAAAAATTCGCCAATTACCTATGGACACAAAAGATGCTAAGCCATTACTGAAGGAGATGAAGCGAGGCAAAGAGTTTCACGTAATTTTTGACTGTAGTCATGACATGGCAGCAGGCATCCTAAAACAGGTACGAAATATATTGAAGATATTCGAAATGTACTGGTCAGCTGTGTTTCGATATATAGGATGTTTTAGGATTTTGGAACCATTATAGTAAAAAAGAGGACACATATATAATGATATTCAATAATAACGCATGCAGACATAATGTACCAACATTGCCTCCTCTACCACTAGCACCATCAGGCAGAGCATGGAGGATGTTGAGATTAATACCACTAGGCGACAGGCCTGATTGTAGAGCTCATTGAGGTAGAGGAAGCTTCCTTTTCCTGCTGGCTCTGGGTCTGGTCAACATTCAGCTATAGTGATGCCCACCGACCACTGTCCAAACTTAGTGAGTGTTTTCTTTTACAGGAGCATTCTGAATCCCTAACAAATGTTCCCACAACTGGTGGAGCAAATAGCAGTCAAACACTCCTTAAAGTGAATTTAATTGAAGCAAATTTCAAATTTAAAGCCAAAATAACCTACAAAAATCTCTAAGTCAGCTATTCTTACACTTTGCCCTTAAATTTGAAATTAATTTTGAATTCCTGACAATTGTTATGTTAGAGAATAACCCTAACAATCATTGCAATCAGGGATTCTGGTGCAGTAGGAAAGATTGATGAAAAAGATTCTCATTCCACTTTCAACTTTACCATTGGCAGTAAAAATTTAGCTTGCCTTTTCCAGAGTGAAATTGACTCTTATTATAATATTGGTTTTGGAGACTTTTACATAATTTGGCTTGAATTCAAAATAATATATTCAGTTCATAGTTTAGGGAAATCTTATTTCAATTTCCTAGACTACATGGATAAATCACAAACTCTCTAACCCCTGTGGATCTATTCCTAATTCCAAAGCAGACCAACAAAAATACAAATGTTGTGAACACTTATCTGTCCTTTAAAAACAATAATAAGTATTGGTGCACTTAAATACAAAGCATTAAAATACAGTGGAAGAGGCATGTCATGAAGGGAGTCATACACGAGACTGTAAACACTACCCACTTTGCAGTTTCACCTTTTTTTTTTACTTTAGTAAACAATTCCAATATTCTATATTACACAGAGCCCCAGAGGTGTCACGTAAAATATATTTTTTTAAATATATGTCTGCTGTATCTTGCACTCACGATTTATTTATCTCATACGGACAATCTAGTAACTAATCTAGTAACAACTATATTGTGGGCAGCGGGGACTGTACCCAATTCTTTAAGTACCTACTTCACTCACTGCTCGGGTGACTCACTGGGCTACAACATAGTGGTAAAGTCCACCAGACCTACCAATAATGGCATAGTAGATAGTGCACACCAGCTAATTATATTACACACGAAAGCTATCTTGTGTGCACACTATACTTTCTCATGTGCATGATCTACTAAGTACGATGTACTACAATGTGCACATTATGAAAAAAATATTTCCTCTTTCATCTCTGGAGTTCCATAATATCATCATTCCGTGGTTGAAGCACCATGTATTTTATTTATCCATCCAAAACAAACTGGTATAAACTCATGTAAAGCATAATATTTCCCTATGGAAAGAAAAAGATGGATGAAATTTATAAAAAAAAAACAATATTAATTAGCAAAAATATAAAAGTATAAAATGTAAAAATGTTAATCCGTGTTATTTTTTTCTACTTAAAAATAATTTATGAATAGTTCATGTTGTACTCTTTAGGCTTGTTTTAAAATTAATATGTGTTTTAAAGAACTGCATGCTCTAAATGCCTGTTTACATAATATGCATAGCCCACTTAAGGTCTTTTTTGAAGTGCTGTAAATATCTAAAAATATTTATTATAAATACTTTCTCTGGTGTTTAAAAAGTATTGCGAAAGCCATCCAGTGTGCATTATTTATAACAATATTAATAATTCACCAAGCTGGAAGCAAGCAAACTTTCATTTAACTTCATTGTCAGCTCAAGTACTTGTCAGAGCAGAAAACAAATGTCATTTTTAGTAGAAAGTGTGTAGTTAAGACTTTTTTTCCAATTAATCATTATTTGTGTTGCTTTTCAACACACACACACACGCACACACACCTATTTATATATGTTAAAATGTAGTATTTTTGTTCTGATGTGTCTAACTGCATATTTGTGAGAATAGTTTAAGTCTAATCTCATTAGCATATACATCAAATATACATGTATACAAAAAATACACTTAATACATGATACATATAGTGTGTTTCCCTCTGTAATTCAAGTAAATCTTCAGTGTTAAGCCATGTTCTAGACATCCTACTGGAGGGATGGCTAAGGTAGAGAATACACACTTCCTTGTAGCCACATCAATCCATACCAGCAATGGGTGCTGTGATAGGCTAAAAGTGGTCAGCTGACGCTCTCAGCAAAATACAGCCACCAGTTTCTGCTCAGGCTAATGCTTGCTTGTTAGCTTAAGCACCACTGATGGAATGGGATGCTAGGTATTAAAACATCAGAAATGGTTTAACACTGAAAGAAAGGATGCCATTAGGGGACTCAGACACTATAATACACTTTATCATTAAAATAATATAAGGCATTGTTATTTGGTCAAATAATTAAAAAGGTGCCTTGGAAGTACAAACTTATGGTCTAAAAAAATCCACAAGCATAGACATCACAGAGTATTCAGGTAGCAGACAACCCCAGGAATGAACCTTATATCAAAGGAAGTGACTAACTGTGGATTCCTAACAACTCAATTACATCTTTACATTATCAATAAGAATCTGCTCTAGCGGTAGGCAACCTCTTGGTAGCACTGTGCCAAAGTAAAACTTTCAGTTCCCCTACGGTGCCTGTTTGTTTAAAAAAACATTTATGTATGTTGAGGAAATCGACATGTGTTATAAATGGATGTGGTGCATACTTTGTGTGGTTTTATATGTGTGTATGTGCATGGGTTGTATGTATTGTGTGGGTAATGTATGTGTGTGAGATGTATGTGGTTTGAGTGTAAACATGGACTTTGTGTATTGTTGTGTTTGAATTGTTGTTTATAGTATTGTAAGAATGTGGGCTGTTTGTGGTATTGTGTGCATGTTTGCGTGGGGCAGAAGGTGTTAGTGGAGTTGTTTATGTATGGGTCGTATTATGTGAGTAGTCTGCCTATTGTGTTATGTGTGTATGCCCTGTATGTGGCATATGTGTGTGTAGCTGTCATGTTTCGCTTGTATATGTAGACTGTTTGTGGCATTTGCTTTTGTGTATGTATCTGGGCTACCTGATATGTAATATATACGTTTTGTGTGTTTGCTGCATCCCATAAGTGTATGTATGTCAGTTGTTTGCAGTATTTGTATATTGTGGAGACTGTACGTGCTGTTGCATGTGTATGGGAGATGTTTGTGGTACTGTGTGTATGTAAGCTGCCTGTTATGTTATGTATATGTGTGGATTGCCTGAGGTTTTGGCCCATTTGGGTCAGTATCCTCAAAGTCCATGCAAAGGCACTCTGTGTGTCATGCATGGCATGTGTGCCTTTGATTGCCAACCCGTATCTATTCCATATTTGCTAGTGCTAATTAAACATAAATTTGTAACATCATATGTTCAACTAGTGATAGTTAAATAATATTTAAAGGGACCTATAAATAAAACACTTTTAAATCTTAATTTATACATTTAGCTAACATAAAAAGCATGACTTGGGATCATGGTCTCTCTTGCATATTCAGTTCGCCATCTGGAGCACTGTTGCAAGTACCTTTTACATGAAAGAAAAAGGTTTTGTGATTTATATTTAAATTTGGTACTCAAACATTGATCCAAGTAGAAACAAGGGTTGATTCAGGGAATTCAGTTACAAGAGAGGACAGAATTGTGTTGCTGCTTGCCACAATTGGTTACATTTAATATAATGTATATTTTATAATAAATTCTTGATTTAATATTTCTGTATACGCTTTTAAAATTATTTAATATTTAAAAAAAATTCACAGTTTGATATTTTTTGGCATACTATATTTTTTATATATGATATGTTTTTATATTTTAATATTTTGAAAACATAATTTTAAAAAGGATCAAAAATATTAAATCATTTGAGAAGCTTCTAAAATAATATTAAATTTAGGATTAAATCTTCTAAATAAGCATATCCTAGCACCTCTTTAATCAATATCTATATGTAGAAGAACAAAAATGGGAATGTATCCCATTTATCTTTGTATAACTAATATTACAAATATAAAGTAGAGAAATACACAGGGATCTATACTAAAGTGAATATTCAAAGAGACTTCAAAGAGAATTTCAAATTTAAGGTCAGAGTAGCTGAACTGAAACCATGCTTGACTTGAGGATTATCATTAGACTTGTGAATTGAATTGATTTGTTTTGGGGAAAAAAAATGTTTCGAATCAGCTTTCATTCATGTAGCATTTTGATTCAAATGAATTTACCAGTGCAATCATTTTGGGAAAAAACGCTTCAGACAAACCAAAATGTCACAAAAACTGGCCAATCACTGTACTGTAAAACTTAAATATGATGTATATATTTTGCAATACTCTGATTCCCATGTCATTTGGTTCACATAGAGAAGAGTCAACTAATAGAGGAATAAAGAGCAAGAGGAGTAAAAATTTACATTTATATATTATATTGTATTAAATATATAAATAGCTATGATATCTATATAAATATAGATTTGTTACTGCTCCATCTTTTCTCCGCCTATTTGGACAAACTCCCGATGAATCGTGATTCTGGAGATACCAAAACCCTTTAATTTGTGAATAGAGGAGAGGGGTAAACACCTGGCACCATAACTGCTACAGCAAGCTTTAGTGGTTATGGTACTTGGCATGCTCCTTTAAAATCATTAAAAAATCACTATTAGTATTTCATTATACTGATTGTACTATTTATAACTGTGACATTAGTTTCTTGTTTTTAATGTCTTGGTTCAGCAAAACTTTAAATGGCTCTGTAATGCTTAGATACAAGTTCAAAAAATTGTCAAATCAAGCTAGATTTTGGAAAGATAATTTGCTTGTCTATAACATTTTAACATTTGCAATCAATATTTTCATTTTAAACTATTTGGATTTTTAAGTGAAGATGCAACCAAGCAACTTACCTAATTATATTTTCTTGGTGACATTTCTGTTTCATATAAACAAAACATGCATTTGAGTTAAGGTCATTAGATGTCCAGTAGATGTCAGTCAATCATTAGAAAATGGTACTTTAAGAAACAATGTTTAATATAACCTAGAATGTTGTTAACCTCAGGTCAGACTAATACTTTTATCCTTTCTTTCTCTGGTATGCTTTTTGGCACTAAATCATTAGTCTGCCACTTTCTAAGAGATGTGTGTTTGTGTGATAAAGCATGATGGGTTCACAACATTTAGATATATGCTTTAAATTAATATATTGATATAATTAAATCAATTGTCTTCAATAACTTACTCAAAAAATGGTCACATAAAAATGGTGGGACAAACCTTAATAAAGCTGCATGGTATATCTCCTGGGAATATTCCTGCAAAGAATATCAAGATAAATTTATGGATATATAGCAGGAGATAAGTAGGCAATCAAAAAACATCACTTTTCATTGCCACTGGGAATAGAAGATACTTAGTGATTCCTCGTACAGGCCTCAGAAACATCTCAATTTAATAAGATCGTTGAGTCAAATTGGGGGCTTCTTCATCCTTCCCTTAAAGCCTTGGAATTGCTTTTTTTGTGGTTGATGGCTGCGTAAGAAGTGCAAGTACTAGCATGAGGAAAAATTTCCCTTATTATCCAAAGGGGACATTAAGATACCTTTGTGTGGTTTAAAACAGCCCCTTGCAGACATAGGAGTTTTCTGTAACTATATTTCTACACTTGTAGGTCACATTAGAGCCATAATGGAACATATAAGTCACTTACACCATAGGCAATCTATCATGCCTATGTTCAGCTGAAAGTTCCAACACTTTGTGACCAAAACGGCTACAATACAAGATAATTTCTACAATATTCATTTCAAAAAAGGCATACAAAACTGAATCTACATTATACAATTCTCTCATACATCAAACATCTGTTCAAGGTTTTCCATCCATAAAGTTGTCAAATGAAAAATAAGGCTGTTTTTATCTCTCCCAGGGCATTACTACTGGTGATGTGTTTTCCAGATCAGAAACATACACCTTAAGAAATACCTTTAAAGACTCCCCTCAATATTTTTCCTAGACACACGTGTAGTCCCTTTATCCTGACATGTTCCAATCCACCAAATTCAGGTCCCAGAAAAGTAGCTTACATACAGATAGGGTGTCCCAAATTCCCAGGTTTCAGAAAAATCTTGGTTACTCTAACCTTTCTATATGCCTTGATTTTACCCAGCTCAATGCCACCACAAAATACTCTCACACAGAGCTTCTCTATAACATGGATAACATGACATCTTTTCTGCTGAAAGAAGTATAGAACCTTGAAGAGATTGCCTAACCAAACTGCCACTGATCAGTCAAAGGACTTCCACAAAACACATGCTTTTTGCCAAGGAACTCTCAGTTGAAGCTAAACTATCATGAACCTATGCTCCCTGCTCTCACCCATCCTCCCTTTATTATTATTATTATTAATAGTATTACAGTCTGTAGAGGTTTTGAGGCTTGGAGTGTTTATTTAAAGGGTTTTCCAAAAATGGGGAATGTAGCTAGGAAGAGAAGACATAGCTACACGAGTATATGGATATGCAATAAGTTGATGTGGAATAGGTTATTTTGAGGAGGATCTGGTTAGAGTATGCAGCAATTGGGATGGGGAATATCGCTCTGTGAAAGGCTGAAGGAATACATTTTTAACACCATTACCAGATCTACTTTTTATTTTGGTTATAGAGCGTTATATGTTTTTTCTGCATTTTATTTAATTTCTGGTAAGTCATCAGTGCTCAAACTCCATATTTAACCATCTGATGAGATTAGGATTGTGCATAATTAAATTGTGCCGGAGGTAGGAAGTGGAGTATGTTTGTCAGAGATTTAGCAGAAAAAAAAGACAGCAGGGAATTTAAAGGTCAGGTACATTTATCGCATGTATTTTTCACATAAATTCCCTTTTCAGTATAAGGATTTATTCTGTGTACTGAATAGCAATGTTCTCATTGACCCCAATGAAGAATTACTTTTTTAGTAAGCAGAGTAACGCCTTACTCTGCCAAAAGGATCTATCTTATGGTGTAAGCATTTAGGGAATCTTTCACTGAATACTGATTTAAAAGGAACTTGCAACTGTACAAGTTGCATAATTTTGATCAAAAAAATATCTGAACCAAAGTTCCCAGTCAGTTCACTACACTTTTCTGCTGAATTACTATGTGGTAATGGTTCTTAAATCTGTACAAGACTACAATTAATGTGTTCTATGTGAGTTGAGATTGCTCATTGAAGTGGATGTCTAGCATATAGCCACTAGATGGACTTCTTGATGGTTATGCAACTTTTGGTCACCTGTCTGACACTGGACGTCCTCACGCTATGCATGAGGACATCCAGCATCACCCAAAATCCTATTGCAAAGCATTACACAATGCTTTACTTTGGGGAAGTCCTAATGCACGCTAGGAGTGGAGACAGAGGCTGAACCAGCTCTGAGGGACATCGGTGCTGGAATAAGGTAAGAGACAGAAGATGTTTTTAACCCCTTCTGCACTATGGGGTGGCGCGAGGGAAAAGGGCACTATAAAAAGCTATAATGCTAGGAAAAGAACTTCCTGGCACTATAGTTTCCCTTTATGTGAGATTGTGGTGTGGCAACGTTTACAGAGCCATAGGCATGGCACCAATTTTTAAGTCTGGCTCTGCTTTCCACCTGAGTAGAGAAGTGGAAATAGTCAGTTTGGAAGAAGCAATAAAAGATTGCTTGGGATTTTGAAAAGGCCTGGGAGACACCTGCTAATTTCCTTTAAATAAATTGTGTGCAAACATTGTTGTGGCAATAGCCTAATTCCTATTAGGTTTGTGATCGTTATTTAATTCTTATTCTACTAAGAAAAAGAGTCATTAAAAACTCTTCCATTAAAATATTAATCTATATAATTCTTAACAAACTAGGGTCATCATATCACTGTTTTAATGAGGAATGTTTGGTAATAACAAAACAAACAAAAAAAACATATATATATAAACTTAATGTTAACCAATACAACATTGATATGTGCACATGTGAAAGGCAACATTCATTAAAACAAGCTGACCCTAAAAAATGTATATGTTTAAAAAGTTCAAATAATTTATAACAAAAAAAGTTAAAATACTATTTTTCTATCTTTCTGTTTTTGGAAAGCAAAATTGTCATTCTATTTTTCAAAGTCCCATATATAGGGGATAATTATTTGGTTTTGTGGAAGTTATTTTCGCAGTGTTATCCTTTTAGTTCCATTCTTGTTTCAGAAGAAAATAATACACTCCCTTTTTTCTCACATTGTTTAATGCAGTCAAGCAGAAAAGAATATTTGAATTATGTGAAAAACTATCCTATTTGCACTATTGAAGTGAATAATTTCAAAGTTATTAAAGAGGACATATTAGAGATTATTAAAAACCATACAGGTTAAAGATATGCCACCAGAAAGTTAAGCAATAAGGCAGATCTTTTCATCTACCTAAATTGGGGGAAAAATTACTAGAACAATATGTCATCAATCATCAATCAAAGACAGAGGATTCCATCTCCTGTAGATATATGGTGGACGGTTGTGAAAGAAAAATTGAAGGCAGATGGGAGATAGGAAGCTTTGAGGTTATAAAGTGAGATTAAAATTTGTTTTGTTTTTATTGCTATACAAAATTATTTTGGGAATGTTAAAGTAAATGATTACTTGAAGATGAAGTGGTTGAGTTGAGGCTTGGGGAGGTCAGGCATGGGAATGTTGAGAACCAATGAGAGTTTTAGTCAAGTGGAGTGTGAGTTAATTAGCCCATGCAGTAGACATTTTTTCTGTTGCTGTACATTAAAGGAACACAAGCACCATCAGTATTTCAAACAAAACACAAGTGAAAGTGCATACAATTGTTATTAAAATTACTACAGCATTAACATTCCTTTGAATTTCAATCCTATAATATAAAATGAATAAAAGTCATGGTATGACATGTAAATTCAGTAAGATAAGTGTTTTCCAAGTGGATAACCATCTTTTAAAAGTCTAATATAGTGGGCTCATATTAAACATCATTCATATAAGTTTCCTCCCATCTGTCTCCTGGAACATGGAAGCTTATCTTTAAATATCTAGCAAAAAATCCCAGAATATTAAAAGGGATATTTTATGGCACAAAAAGTTCTAACACATTTATTATTACACAGAAACCAATAAAGACTAATAAATAAAATAAATGGACAAAGTTCAACTTAGCATGACATGGTTCAACCTCATGCTCTTCCTCAGGTACATAATGACACTCTTCTCCCCATGTCTATATAAAGCTTCTTCTAACAAATTAATTAATATTTGGCACCATTTTCCACCCTTCAATTTCTGATCTTGTGGCCCCGATGTGCCACTTAAACTGGTTTCCATTTTCTCATAGGGGCTATATAATAAGTTTCAGGAAATAGTCCAGAGACCATTTGAGGAAAGCGTGAGTCAATGGAAAATTGCAACCGTCAGATACTATAGTGACTGTGTTGCATATTATTATTTCCCACAGCCATATTGCTAGTGGGCAATTTCATGAAAAATAATGATCTAAAATGTATTTCTTAGAAAATAAAGAAGAACACATATCACATGTAAATGAATTACATTTTTTTGCACACAAGTAAGTGCATTCAACTAGCCAGCACCAAACAACAACACATAAGTGAATGCAATCCTTTAATTTTGATGATTCCATAATTTTAGCTTTAGAAACTTATATAACTTAAAGATGTTTAAATGAAGAAGGGATAAACATCATACATTATTACACACACACACACACACACAGATATATATAAATACATTCTATTAAATATATATATATATACATTCTATTAAATATTCTATTTAATATTCTGTTTAAATAATAGTATTAATTTCAAATTCTGCATTTCAGCATCTAGGGCATAACGACTCCAATTCAAAGATCCATTTAATTTCTGTAAGACTTTTTACCTGAGGTTTACCATGCCCAACTCTCTCCTACTCCCACTACTTAAGACACAGATTTGTAACCTCTCTGCCTGAAATAACTTCAGTGGTACACTGGCTTAGAATGATCAACTAACGCTCTAAGCCAACTCAGGAGAGCTATCAGAAACTCCGGCTTAAGAGCATACGGCTATTAGTGGTAATAGTAGTGGTAATAGGTAGTAAGGGAGCAGTGCCTAGTGGATCTCAAGTAAGAGGTACAATTGATCTAAAATTGTTTGATTACTCACAATGGGTCAGGTCAGGGTACTATTGGCACCATAAACACTACAGCAAGCAAGTGGTGATTGTGCTTTGAGTTTTCCTTTCAGAAAATACCGTAGTGGTCAATTTCATAATTCTAAAAAAAATGTACATAATATTTGTAATGGATGAATTATTCATTTGTAAAAATGCAAAGGCATCAACCCAGAGCTACCATTCATGGTAAATAATAGGGTTATTTGTGATCATACTAGATTAATCTATTCCGCATTATTTGCAGGAAATTAATGATAGCAGTAGTACTGCCTTCATCATGTTATGTTTTAGTCAAGAATGTCGGTTCCAGGATGATACAAGAGCAAGATATTCCTAGAACACCTCTGATAAGAGACTGTGGAAAAACAAAATTGCATGTCCACTGCAAATGGATCAGAGTAAAAGACCTTAACTGTCTATAAGTTGTCTATGCAAACAGTGTAGAGAGAAGATAAATACACATAAAGCAGTATATGTTGGGAATTAGGAAAACATGAAACATGGTTAAAGACATATAATTGATTAGACACAAATAAACACATTTATCTTCTTAAGCATGATATATCGGAGTGAATATACCTCACTGTATTTAAAAATTATAAACATTAAACGCTTGATTGAATACAAAGTTTTTTGCTTCATAAAAATCCTAATTATTTATTTATTTTGTGTATTTTTTTTACAGGCATTGGCAATGGGAATGATGACAGAATATTATCACTATATTTTCACTACACTGGTAAGTACTTTTCATAGTATATCATATAAATAAATAAGTATCTACTTAGATAAGTATTATTTTACGAAGGCTGTATGTGCACATAATGTATACATATTTTTTATAATATATATCTTTCTTTATTGAGGCGATTGGTTATATTGATACAGACATTTAGCAAACTTTCAAGTCAGATATATAACATCATGCAAAAGTGAAGTCAATGCTCAGATAACTCAGCCTCTGTTTTATTGTGTGTTTTGTTTTGTATAGTATAGTCAACAGATAAATACATCCTGGGTATACATGTCTGTTTAAGTAGAAGAAACTAGGTAGGTATTCTGTACTTTGTGATTAGGCATGTTCACCAATGTGTGTATGCAGTTGTGTTGTTCCCATGCGTCTGTGACGGCTCAAGAGTGTAGGGCGCTTCTCTACTTTGAATTATGTGTTCTGTGCATTGCTGTCCTATCTGAGCCGGTGTGGGTGGATAGTGTAGAGTCTGACTAGTCTTGCTGCTGGACTACTTTTCATCCCATCCTGAATGTGTGTCGAGTGATTGGGGGGAACAGTCATGGATTAACAGTCATGGATAAACAGGCCCACCCTGTGCCTTTCTTGCTGCAGGGGTAGCCCTGGGTGTGTGGGTTTATTTAGACTAAGATGGTTTGCGCTCGTTAGTGTGGCAGGAACTGCGTGTCTCTTTTCAATGCAAATATGACCCCTAACCGGGGTGGGGGGGTTATCATTGGTCTGTGTTGGTGGAAGTGAGCCCAGTTCCCTATAATACTTAAGGTTATTGGTGACTGGTTGGTGTATCAGTTGCACTAGTGTGCGGTTATGTCATGTATTTTAATATGCTTCAAATGAATACTATCGAATAACATTAACCAAAAGAAAAATTAAACTGTAGAAACTTTGCAGAGAAAGGATATCTGGTTGTTTGTGCCTCTCTTGACCAGGACAGTTCAGGTGTTTGCGCCTGAATTCCCTCTCGTATGGGGGATAAAAGGAGTGGTTTGTACTGGATCCCAGGTGTGCATGGAGGTTGGTGTCTCAGGGGCCGCGGGTCCCGTTAGGAGTCCCAGTGCTTGGAAGAAGTGTTCCGTGTCTGCTGGCACTGTACAGCGGATGGTAGTGCCATTTTTTTCTACTGTGAGAGCTCTTGGTAGTGTCCATCAGTATTCTACTCCTGCGTCTTGGAGTTTCTGGATTTCTAGGCCCAAAGATTTCTTCCATATTAGTGTATTTCTAGTTAAGCCCTGAGAAAAGGTAAGTTGTGTGGATTCGAATTCAAATGGGATTTTTTCCCCCGAACTGCTGCCATAATATGGTTTTTTGCAGACATAGATTGGTATCTAATTATCGCGTCTCGGGGTGCTGCTGCTGGTGTTTGCCTGGCTTTGTTGATGTTGAAGTATCCTTTCAGGATTAGCTTTTTGGCCTGCGTGTGAGGCAACATTGTGGTGACAAGGTGTTTTAGGTAATGTGGCAGTTCATTTGGGCCGATTGCGTCCGTTATGACCCAATCTTGATGTTTGTTCATCTGTTTCAGTCGTCAGTTAGGTACAGCCGGGTAAGGAGTTCCATTTGTGAGGCCTGTAGCTGTTGTACTATTTCCCTCAATTCCTGTACCTCTTGCTTTACATCTGAAATATCCTCCTCTGAGGCCTTGACCCGGGCGGTAACCGCCTGAACTTCAGTTCTGAGCAGATGCATGTCAGCTGTCGATATCTGCTTTAGTTCTAGCAGGAGGTTTTTTATATCCAGCTTAGTGGCTGGGATCAGGGTGTCTGGGTCAGTAGGAGCTGTGACAGCAGTCTTGTGGGTTGGGTGCTTCACCTGTTCTGCATAGTTTGATTCCTAGCGGTAGGAGCTTGCATTTGGCCCTGGCGGGGCTGCCATTTTGTAGGCCGCAGGGCGTTGTAGCAGAACTGTCTTGGGAGTCTTTGGATTTGCTTGGCTGTGATTTTGGGGATTTTTGGCCCATGGTGTTGCTGCTGTGCGAGTACTGTATGGTATCAGAAGAGTATCAGTCGTCCTCTGGTATCAGCACCGAGAGGTATGATGCAGCTAGTTGTGCCAGTATTGCGCGGTAGGCCTTAACCCCACTGCGGACTTTCCTGCCATTTCAGGAACAAGAAGGGCATCTTGTCACTGCCTGGACCGCCGAACCAGGTAGGTGAGTGTTTTGGCTCAGATTCATCTCTGTGTTTGCAAGGATTGCGTTTGATTCACTTTCTATGTGCAGGAGCTTGGGAGATTAGCGTCCATTCAGTTCAAGCATTAGGCTCTTCCCCCTATACATATTTTTTTATTGTTATTAACTGAAATGTATGTTTTTAAAATCAATATAAAAGAAATATATTAAGTACATAAAATTAGCTATACAATAAAACACATTTATATGCATTTTGTAGGTAGGTAAATATTTTTTTATTATATTTATTTAAAGTTGGTGCTTAAGCGCAATTTTTTATCAAGACTTTCCCTGTTTAAAAAAAACAAATCCTACTCAATCTAGCTGTATTATACTGTCCACAAATGCAGAAATATAATATGCACAAAGATTTTGTTACTTTTGATCATTGGATGTGATCATTAAAGGCCATTTAAACTCACATCACAATAGATGCTTCAATCCCATATGCTCTCGCTGGCCACTCCACACCTAACAAATGAAGTTAAAGGGACACTTCAGGCACCCAGACCACTTCTGCTCATTGGAGTGGTCTGGGTGCAAACTCCCACTACCCTTAACCCTGCAAGTGTAATTATTGCAGTTTTTTACAAACTGCAATAATTACCTTGCAGGGTTAAGTCCTCCCCTAGTGGCTGTCTACTAGACAGCCACTAGAGGTCACTTCCTGCATCATAGCACAGATTATCTGTGCTAGAGCATCGCTGGACATCCTCACGCTGTGTGAGGACCTCCAGCGTCGCTCTATTCCCCATAGGGAAGCATTGAAATTAATTTTCAATGCTTTCCTATGGGGTGCACCAATGCGCATGCGCAGCATTGCCGCGCATGCGCATTGGGACTCCTCGGCCAGTGGGCGGGATCAGTCTTGCCCACCGGCCGACGGAGGAAGAAGGTGGAGCGGCGGGGGAGGAGCAGGCAGCGACGTGGGACATGTCGCTGCCTGAGGTAAGTGACTGAAGGGGTTTTCATCCCTTCAGTAACCGGGGATTGGTGGGTGGGAGGGAGAGGGACCCTCCAGTGCCAGGAAAACGAATCGTTTTCCTGGCACTGGAGTTTCCCTTTAAGACATCTCTAATCAGAAACAAAATAAGAAAATAAGCTGCTTTACATTTCAGTTCCTATTTTAGGACTTTTATCAGAACATATATACACACACACACATACGCACAGACACATACGAATAATCCAGGTGCTTGGCATGTCTAACATTTGTTTCTTTGCCCAGACCCCCCCCCCCCCCAGCTGCTGCAGATACTAGTATAATGAATAAAGAGCACTTATAAGTCTTTCATCATTCCTTATTTTCATTTTTATTTACATAAAAAAGCTCTTTACAAAAACACAGATATTGATGTGATCCTCTTTTTATCAAGAATGTATAAATAAAGAGCGAAATACGCCTTCACATCCACTGATGTAGATAGATATACAGATGATAGATGGTGTCAACATAGATTTGCTTGAAGTTTTATTTCACGTCTACAGTTTGATTTTAATACAATAAAACAGGTTAGATTGCTAGAATTACTCTGCTTATGAATGTTTGGTATATTGCAGCTGGAATCGGAAAATGCATAAAAAAGAGGAAGCAAGTTACATTATCTTTTCAAATTGTTGTTTTCATTATTATTATGTTCATCATCATAACTGATGTACCAGTTATTTTCTTTTGCCTTGTACATGTAAACAAAAGAATAAAAATCACAATCATTTCATGAATTGAAAATAAAATCTCTCTTTAAAATGGCCCCTAGGTGACAATAAAAGTATGTTTTTGTTCGATTTTAATAAGTTGCTTTATATTTACTTATCACAAAGATTAAAATAATCTTTAACCAGTTCATTTAAAATGGATATAACATATGCAGTATCAGATGAGCAAAAGAAAAAAAAGAAAACATAGTGCAAACCTGCAATGCGCTGACACTATGAAAAATTACACTCCTATCCCTAATTGCAATGTTATATGCTAATGACACAGGAGATTATTTACACGTTCCCTTCCAGCTTTGTTTAATTTATCTTGCTGTTTTCAACATAGCTTCCAGCTTTAACTTTATTTTCAGCTATGTAAAAGGATGTTATCAATTCAAGAATAAACAAAATTAAATTATTGACATTAACATATTTAAAAAATATTTAAATTCTCTATTTTACGTGGCAAACCTATAACATAATTTAAGTTTAATTCAGGTCATGTAAAATTATGTATGCGTGATCTTTTTTGTGTCTGTTTTTGTTTCTTTTCAAGTTAAAGAACATTTAGATTGGAGGAATTTATGGCAAGGGATAAAAGCAAAGAAAATGCAAGGAATCCTTGTTTTAGGGAATGTACTTGATATCTGTTATTCAAACTTAGAGGAAAGTTCAAGGTTCCCCTCCTTCTTGACTATCTTTAACTTGGCCAAGTCATCTACTGTATCGGTAACATCAATCCTTGGAGAAGTGCTGGCCAATTGCACTGGAATGTGTTTAAGTATTAAAGAAGCCTCTGGGTTGGCACAGTATATGAGGATCGATGCATGTATAAGTCTGTCTCTAGTGGATCAGGAAGGTCTCTTTTCTTTTCACTATAACTTGTGTACATTACTACCATGTACGCAAACACTGTAAACAGGACCTCTGTGCCTATGCCATTGGTTTGTTTCATTTTAGGTGAAGGTAACTTTTCACCATTCACCTTGGTGTCTGTTTGGTATAATTATATGTATTATGATTTTATGATGCTATTATTCCTATCACTATTACTGACTATATTAATTTCTACATGCCTGACCCTTACTCCAGTCAGCTGTGTTTTTTTACTAATACCAACCAGTCAAAGCACTAACCACTTTTTAGGTTTTCAAACATATGTGTATATGCAATTTCTCACAAAAATTAAATCCTAGTTCTCTATTTATACAAAAACTTCATTTATACTACCAAACAAAGTATGTTACGTTCTTTCTTTATCCAAAAACTGAATTTAAATTTCCAAAGTATGTTATATACTTAATTCTCAAAATTTTAAATATAATTGTTTAAAAATGAAAAAAAGATAACCGACTTTAAAATGTGTTTTGGATTTCATTTTTCATTTTGTGTAGTAAAGTAAAAGCATTTTGTTTAAAGTTATTAATCAGTCATTACTGGATTAGGGATCTGTAAAGTAATAAAAACATTGTGTCTGCCCCCAACAACATTATTAATTTCCCCTGCTCTCTTCACCCATGCTTATAAGATTGACACTTTCCAAAGTCAAAGTTACAGGAGAACATACATTGTATATGTACACATGCTTAACTCAGGCATGTTATTGCAGAATTTTGCTAAACTATGTGATTTTTACAGATCTGTTATAAAAACCACAAGGTTGATATGTTTTGTACACATTATATATAGGTAATGTGTTGTTAAATGCCATTTTTTTTTGATTTTCATTGAGGAGAGAAATAAGGATACAAAGTGAGAAAGCAGTGACATTGAGAAAATATCAGTACAAGTGAGCGTTCTGCATTAAGAACATTTAGCCTTTTGCCAGTGATGAAAGTTTTTTTTAATTACATCTAACCCATGATATTCTATAAAAAAAATTCTAAACTGGCAAAAATAACACCACTGTGGTTTACTAATATAAAATATACTATTTAGTTAAACATGTTTAAAGGAACACTATAGGGTCAGGAACACAAACATGTATTTCTGACCCTTTAGTGAAAACCCACTATTTAGATGGCTTGCCGTCCCTTAACCTCCTGAGAATGGGTTAAAACTCACCTTGATTTCAGCTTTCCATGGGTCCGCCAGTGCTGGTCCCGCACCCTTGGTGACATCATCAGAATTGCCTCTTTTTAGTTAATCCAATGCTTTCCCATGGGGAAAGCATTGGATTGGCAAAAATGGGCAAAGAGACGGGTCCAAACACCATTTTGGCCAATCAGCACCTCCTCATATAGATGCATTGAAGGCATCTCCATGAGGAAAATTCAGCATCCCCACGCAGATCCTACTGTGCAGCACTGCCCCAGGAAACACCTCCAGTGGCCATCTGAGGAGCGGCCACTTGGAGGTGTCCATAGGGGCAATGTAAACACTGTTGTCCCTAGGGGCAATGTTTGCATAAAAATGCCCGAAGACAATAATTATACTCACCAGAACAACTACATTAAGCTGTAGTTGTTCTGGTGAATATAGGGTCCTTTAATAATTATAGTAAATTATAATAATATTTGGCCTTGTGTAGCTTATTTAAGCAATATGTTTATTTTAAGTAAATTTCTTTAAATGATTTGTATTTTACATTTTTATTTAAAATAGCAACAACAAAATATTTTTATTTTCTTTAAGGACCTATTTGCCCTGGATGTTGAACCATATAGGTATAGTGGTGTTAATATGACTGGATTCCGAATTTTGAATATAGAGAACAGCCAAGTATTATCTATCATTGAAAAGTGGTCCATGGAAAGACTGCAAGCTCCACCTAAGCCTGATTCTGGATTGCTGGATGGCTTTATGACGGTAAGATATGCAAATTGAACACATGAATGTGCATTTTCTTAGGTTCTTCCTAAGTTTTAAGAGTAATTCATATGTGACCTCTTGACTAGAAGGGTATCAGCTCCACATCACTGACGATACCAAATCAGATACTAGAATTGCTGTACATAAAGTAGAAAGGGGACTTGCTAGTATTTCATTTCTGGACTGCCAGAGGTTGGACTAGCGTGAAAATAAAATGGTACAGTTTCTCATTGTGATGGCAAGCTAAAACTTACTTTGAGTGTGCATGTGTGTGTATATTTGTAACGTCTATTCTATTTTTTTCTGTCTTCTAATAGTTTACAGGAACACTATAGTAATACAAACCATTTAGTTAATATCAACCCCCCTTCAAAATAAAAATAAAAACTGGAAAAAAGGGTACTGGTTACTGTGATTTATCCACCTTCTGTGACATCACGCTGGTACTTTTAAATGTCCAATCAAATGCTCCTCATAGAGGATTGAGCCAGCGCTGGGTTTTCCAATGAAATGAAGGTTAGCTGTGAAACCGAGTTTGAATTGCTTCTTACAGCTGAAGTGCCTCTAGTGGCTGTCAGGAAGACAGCCACTATAGGTATATTTAATTATGCAATGTAAGCATTGCCGCATCTACTAACATTGCTGTAAAACGAAAGGACCACTGCACCCATAGCACTTCATTAAGTTCAAGTGGCCCGGATGCCTATAGTGGTCCTTTAAAGTGCTATAGAAATTGGTGGCAAAAATACAGAATGCCAAAATTGTTCAATTGGTACAATTAAAAAATAAGATATTGGTATTTGTTTTTTATCACGTGCCTTACTCTTTCACTGGCAATAAATTTCCATTTAAAAAAAATAATAATTCATGTGTGCACAGCGAAAATTCATATCAGCCAAACACTTTTTCCTGGAAATTAAAAATAGTTTGGGACATCTAAACATTTTTGGAGGTCCAAAAAACTGATTCAGAAATAAATCAGACAAAGTAAAAGAGTGAAATGGGCTATTCAGTGTACTATAATGTCTCTTTGTTTCTCTTACCTCTGTCCTGCACTGCTCTTTGCTATTTGTCTGTCCTACTCTGCTCTCTGTCTTTCCCTGTACCCTGCTCTGCCATTTCTTTTGGTTTGCTATGCTTTTCCTTCTGCAATGCTATTTCCTCTTTCCTGCTCTGCCCTTTATTTTGCTCTGATTTGCTCTGTCCATTGCTCCGCCCTTCCTCTTCTAGTGTAGAGAGGCTACCAGAGAGAGAGAAAGGCTGCGGCATGTTTAGCCCAGACAGTGAAAGAAAATATTGAAAGTTGAACACAGGCAGCAGTCCAGGATAAAGAAGGTACATTTATTAGTGGGTTCACCACCTCACAAGAAAAAAATATGCAACTTTTTAGCTCAGCAGAGTCTTAATCATGTAATTCTGCTGAGCCGAAGCGTCACACTAATAAATTTACCTTCTTTATCCTGGACTGCTGCCTGTGTTCTTCAGCTTTCAAGATTACATTGGTGGATTCAGCGGTGTCCATCCTTTATAAGGAGCACCTCCCTGGTGGAAGGCCGGAGCATCTATGCAGAACTTGTGTGCAGGGTTTGCTGTTTCTGAGTGAAAGGAAATGTGTCCTCCACAGCCATCCTGCTTCTCTAACAGTAAAGGACTATCCCAGAGTCTTCCACACACATATATCCCACATTTATAGACACCCATTAACAGTCAAACCAAATACACCCCAGAATTAACAGACTCTCATTAGCAGTCAAAACGTATACATCTTTGCATTTATAGAAACACATACATGTTAGCCTTCAACACAAAAACACCCAAGCATTCACACATGCACACACCAACATTTGACAAATATATATATATACAGACACTCCTGCATTTGCACTTCATTCACACACCTCATTATCACAGCACACACATACTACTTACATTTACAAAGCTAATTGCATACACAGAACTTTGCATATATGTATATATAAAGGACTAGGTTGCATTGAGGAAACTGGCCTTGGGGCAGCAGAGAGGTTAAATCCAGCCCTAATGTCTGTATTTAACACTATGAATATAAGGAAGAATGGTGAAGCACAGGCCAATGTCAAGGGTTATATAAAGATGGTGAGACAAGTAAGGTTAGGGCAGGAGAAGTCATAATAGTAAAATAAACAATGAACATGTAAAAACAGGAACATCCATAATTAAAATTTCCACAATATTTGTTTACCCTTTAGCGTTTGTTAAAAGCAAATAACTTTCTGAACTTGTAGCCTCCACAATCAAAGCGCAACTTCTATTGCAGAGTAGACCCAAAGATAGCAGCAATAATAGTCTACACGTTCCATTTCCAAAAAAGCTTTCTTAAAACTATTTTGGAACTAAAAAACTGCTGCTATCTCTCTTGCTGTGTGATGCAAAACGAGTGTATACAATTGTTTTTCAAATGTACATAACATGTTACATTCTAGAATGATACACTGTGTCATGCAATGTTCAATTAATTTTATAATCAGTATACAAAGTATAATAACAATGCATAAATCCAGACTTGAGAATACATAACACTAATGCCTATAGTCTTTAACCCCTTCAGGACGGAGTCAATAGTACACGTTCTGATCAAAACAAAACGTAAACAAAAACTGGAATTTGCGCTATATGTCTGTTCACCCGTAGTTCCCCTCTTTCAAATTATATGCACCCACACTTATTATATATAATTTTGTTCAGGAGAAACAAGGCTTTAATCTAGCATTAACTATTCATATATGGAACATAATTTATTATGAATAAAATTAAAAAAAATGTGAGAAAATAAGATTTTTTTTTTAAAATTTGCATTTCCGTCTGACATTTTAACTGTGAATGTCATAACACTGTTAGGTTTTACTGCAAAAAAATGCACATATTTGTAATCAGCGATGTCTCACAAGTACAACAGTACTCCCCATTAACAGGTTTTATGTTGTTTTGGAAAGTTACAGGGTCAAATATAGAACATTCCATTTTCAAATTGAAATTTTCCAGATTAGTAATGTTACCTTTGAGACGGTGTGGTAGCCCAGGAATGAGCATTACCCCCATAATGGCATAGCATTTGAAAAAGTAGACAAGCCAAGGTATTGAAAGTGGGGTATGTTTAGTCTTTTTTAGTAGCCACTTAGTCACAAACACTGGCCAAAGCTAGCATTCATATTTGTTTTTGTGTGAAAAAAGCAAAAAACGAATATTTGGCCAGTGTTTGTGACTAAGTGGCTACTAAGAAAGACTGGACATACCCCACTTGCAATACCTCGGGTTGTCTACTTTTGCAAATGGTATGCTATCATGGGGGTAATTCTCATTCCTGGGCTACCATACGCTCTCAAAGGCAACATAACCAATCTGGCAAATTTCAATGTGAAAAAAATGAAATGCAAGCCTTATATGTGACTCTCTAACTTTCCAAAACACCATAAAACCTGTACATGGGTGGTACTGTTATTCTCGGGAGACTTCAGTAAACACAAATATTAGTGTTTTAAAACAGTAAAACATATTACAACAATAATATAGACCATAAAAGTGCTGTTCGCTTGTAAAAAATGCAAAAAACGTCACTTTTACTTAAAATATCATCGTTTTAATACAATTTACCAGTTTGAAACACTAATATTTGAGTTCAGCGAAGTCTCCCGAGTAAAACAGTACCCCCTATGTACAGGTTTTACGGTGTCTTGGAGAGTTACAGGGTCAAATATAGTGCTTGCAAATTAAATTCTCTGCACTTTCTCCCTGTGTTGTCAGGCATGTCAATCAAATTTTAATTAATCAAATCACATAATTATGTTAAAAGATTATTTAAATATACACGTAGAATTTTAATATATATGCATTTATAGGTATTTAAATTCTACGTGTATACTAATGTAATCTTTTATGTAATTATATGTATTTATCTATATATATATATTTGCGGTTATTTGTATTTTATATATAGATAGATATATATAGAATGTCATTCTAAGTGTATTTTGTTACCGATATATATATATATATATTAATAACAAAATACAGTTAGAATGAAATTACATATGAATTTATAATTTATATAAAATTTTGTTTAAATATTTTATTTATATATTTTATTATTTTATTTATTTATTATTTTAATTATACGCATTTATATATAATATATATATGTACATCTATTATATATATAATATATATACATATTATATATATGTAACGTCATTCTAAGTGTATTTTAATATTAATATATGTACTTATATTAATATTAAAATACACTTTGTATGACGTTACATATATATGATATGTATGTATATTATATATATATAATATACATACATATTATATATATAAAAATATATTTAATTTATTTTTAAACATGTTTGTTTTATTTATTTTACACCTCCTACCAGCAGGGGGACTGTCTGATATTTCAAACAGTCCCCCTGCTGGCAGATCCATAGCCAGCTATAGGGGGCCATGTGATCGCTCTTTGAGAGCGATCACATGGCCCCCGGGGGCCTCATTTGCCGGAAGGGGGCTGCCTGGGCATTCAGGCAGCTCCCCAGAAGAGGATCACGGCGGAGGTAAGTACACCTCTCTTCCTGGGGGCTTAAGCTGTTACGGCGTACCATGCCGTCGCAACGGCTTTAAAGCCCATTTAATGCGTGACGGCATGGTACGTCGTAATGGCGTTAAGGGGTTAAATTGACCATGTTTAATGATTAATTTTATTTCTAAGAATCACTGCATATACAGTTGCAAGAAAAAATGTGAATCCTTTGGAATGATATGGATTTCTGCACAAATTGGTCATAAAATGTGATCATCATCTAAGTCACAACAATAGACAATCACAGTCTGCTTAAACTAATAACACACAAAGAATGAAATGTTGCCATGTTTTTATTGAACACACCATGTAAACATTCACAGTGCAGGTGGAAAATGTATGTGAGCCCTTGGATTTAATAACTGGCTGAACCTCCTTTGGCAGCAATAACTTCAACCAAACGTTTCCTGTAGTTGCAGATCAGACGTGCACAACGGTCAGGAGTAATTCTTGACCATTCCTCTTCATAGAACTGTTTCAGTTCAGCAATATTCTTGGGATGTCTGGTGTGAATCGCTTTCTTGAGGTCATGCCACAGCATCTCAATTGGGTTGAGGTCAGGACTCTGACTGGGCCACTTCAGAAGGCGTATTTTCTTCTGTTTAAGCCATTCTGTTGTTGATTTACTTCTATGCTTTGGGTCATTGTCCTGTTGCAACACCCATCTTCTATTGAGCTTCAGCTGGTAGACAGATGGCCTTAAGTTCTCCTGCAAAATGTCTTGATAAACTTGGGAATTAATTTTTACCACGATGATAGCAATCCGTCCAGGCCCTGACGCAGCAAAGCAGCCCCAAACCATGATGCCCCCACCACCATACCTCACAGTTGGGATGAGGTTTTGATGTTGGTGTGCTGTGCCTCTTTTTCGCCACACATAGTGTTTTGTGTTTCTTCCAAACCACTCAACTTTGGTTTCATCTGTCCACAGAATATTTTGCCAGTACTGCTGTGGAACATCCAGGTGCTCTTGTGCAAACTGTAAATGTGCAGCAATGTTTTGTTTGGACAGCAGTGGCTTCCTCTGTGGTATCCTCCCATGAAATCTATTCTTGTTTAGTGTTTTGCACATTGTACATTCGCTAACAGGGATGTTAGCATTTGCCAGTGACTTTTGTAAGTCTTTAGCTGACACTCTAGGATTCTTCTTCACCTCATTTTGCAGTCTGCGCTGTGCTCTTGCAGTCATCTTTACAGGACGGCCACTCCTAGGAAGAGTAGCAGCAGTGCTGAACTTTCTCCATTTATAAACAATTTGTCTTACCATGGACTGATGAACAGCAAGGCTTTTGGAGATACTTTTATAACCCTTTTCAGCTTTATGCAAGTCAACAATTCTTAATTGTAGGTCTTCTGAGAGCTCTTTTGTGTGAGGCATCATTCACATCAGGCAATGCTTCTTGTGAAAAGCAAACCCAGAACTGGTGTGTGCTTTTTATAGGGAAAGGCAGCTGTAACCAACACCTCAATCTCATCTCATTGATTGGACTCCAGTTTGCTGACTTCTCACTCCAATTAGCTCTTGGAGATGTCATTAGTCTAGGGGTTCACATACTTTTTCCACCTGCACTGTGAATGTTTACATGGTGTGTTCAATAAAAAACATGGCAACATTTCATTCTTTGTGTGTTATTAGTTTAAGCAGACTGTGATTGTCTATTGTTGTGACTTAGATGATGATCAGATTACATTTTATGACCAATTTGTGCAGAAATCCATATCATTTCAAAGGGTTCACATACTTTTTCTTGCAACTGTATCCCCTGCAATCTGTTTTTTGGAATAACATAGGGGACTTTCATTAAATTGGCAATATATATTGGACATAAGTATAATTAAGGAGCAACTGTTATTTCATTTCTTATTTTTTCTTATTTTATTTTTGAGCAAGAAAAATAGAAGATGCTTAGCACAGATCTTTACATCTGAACAAGTTCCTATTATTGGTATCACTACACACTCATCTGTCATGATATAAATCCACTGTGCTTACACATTACGCTGTATCTTCAGCTGCAGAAATAAATAGGAAAAGAGAATTGGATTCATTGATGGTCTCACATGGCTCAGTTAACTCATTTAATTGGTCCCTAAAGCAGCAGTTAGAGTTTAAACATGTATCAAGCGAACATTGAACTATTGCTCTGCTTTTAAAAATTTGTATGTGCAGGTTGATGATGATACAAACGACTGACCAAGATAATTGGTGTAATTTTCCAAAACCACTGTCAACAGTCTTTTTCTTTGTTTGTAATTGCATTTAATGTTGGTCCTTTGTGTTACGCTTTCTTTAGTTTCGCTATCAACATGAGATTAAAGGTGGTATTATTTGTAATGACACAGCAAAACATTCTCTTTTTGTCTTCAAAACCCATAATTTGTATTAATCGCTTTCATCAATAGAGAAGACTGTCATTTACAATCTAATACCATTATAGTAAAAATACTTCTTAAATGCTAATAAAATGTACAACCAAATATAAGAATTTACTTTTCATACTTTCCTGTTTCGGTTTACCACGATATAGCAAACTCTAATATGTTTACTTATCATAAATTTGACATTCTAGCTGAGAATAAATTTAATCGTGTGAACACCTTAAAGGCAATCTAAAAATATTTATTTGCAGTTGTTAGTATATCTATCATTTGCAATATAAATTAAAGTTGAAATTTGATTAAAAAATAAGGTTGAATGATTCGTTGAGGGATTGAAGAAGACGCGTTGCCAAAATTAATTAGAACCTTGTTCTGTCTTAAGAGGCAAGGTTTTTTTTTTAAAACACATGAATTTTAATATTATTCTTTGTCTGTGCAACAGAGCAATGTTTTTAAAATCATATCTTCTTTTATGGCCAACCAGTTAAGACTAGTGCGCAACATGACTACACACAGTTTTATTTATCCCTAATGGGTAATTATGATTTTTGTATCTCTAGAAAATCTGGTAAAACTGTGTAATAACAGGAACTAAAATCACAGCTCATATAACGCTCTGGATGCTGAGCAGCAATTTTATTTTAAACTTTGTATTGAGTGAAAATATTATTTTGCATAATATATACACTTTTTTAGAATGCATTAAAACATAAACAATTTTAATTAAATTAAATAAAAACAAGACTGCTGTGCAATGACCACTTTTTACTTTTTTACATTTTCAGTACAATATTATTCAATCAAAACAGTTTTATAAAACATAATTTTACTTTTTTCATAAGAAGAAGCAGGGATCCAAAAGTCTTTGCCAATGCATCCATCATTTCATACAAGGTATTTAACTGGTACTATGCATTACTGTACTCTGGTTAATAAGCCACAGAGTTGTTGGAGGGAGGTGGGCGGATGCTGACAAGCCCATGGTAGGCAACCCAAAAACCTGGGTCCAAATTTTCCGATATCTTAGTATTAGCCATAAATCGGCCTCATCCACTAGGCTGTTCCTCGGTGTGCCGATCTCTATTGCGATATGTGGTTGTGTTATGGTACAAAGGATGCCAGCAGAGGCTTTAGAATCCACATAAATGCAGCTGCAGCCACAAGTAGTATGCATGTTGCCCATAGCACTGATCAGGGCAGCTCTGTGCAACTCATTCAGTAGGATGTGGCATCATGAGTCAAAGTGCAGTATGCCATGATCTACTGGCACCATGCATAATTTATAAGGCTCCCAGGCAGTACAGTACAGGGGAAAGCCTCATAACCAATGGCTGGTAACAGCCTGGAGATAAAAATGATAAGAATTAGATACAATCTATTTGAGTTGGAAAAAGAGAATAATAGACTAATATGTATTGGGTAGCGGAGGTGTATGCGGAGGAAAATGGAGTATATGTAAAACAGTGTGTGTATCTGTGAGTGCATGGGTGTATATGTGTAGTAGTAATATTCCTAGATAAACTAGAAACACCTTATACTTACAATTATACTGCACACTTATACAAACATTACACTGTATCAATAAATAAACACTATACTTTACTTACTCAATAGTGATTTGTGTGGGCTTGATAAGTGAATTGCAATATTCAGGTCAAAATAGCAGATATGGAAACATTATTTAACTGAGCAATAGTTATAGTCTGGCTTTTTAAGCTTAAGTTTTGCAAGTCATTTTTGAATTCAATGGACATCAGTGTTGAGAAAAAAAAACTCCATAGAAAACTTTAGATTAGAACAATTTTTTGGGGCCAAACCACTTCGTCTGAAAAACATTTTTTTTTTTTAATAATGCCCTAATTTTGGGTATATGTTGGTTACCCAAAATTCCCTTAGCCATCAGTCATCTATTTTTCTCATCAATTATCTCTTTTTATGGTTCCAAAGGCAGAATTCTGAATTATGAATCAGAACAAACATGCTTGTCCAGTGCACGTTTCGTTTAGTTCATGATTCATATACGTTTTGGCTTGGAGTTTAGGAATTCAGATGATCACCCGAATGGTCCAAATTCAGACAAATTGTAGTTCAGAGGATAACAAATTTCCAAGTCTAGTAGTCTCTATAGGTATCTTGTGTTAAAATAATAGACCATGACACTGCCTGTAAATTTCACAAAGTACACATTTTTTTGCTCATGTTCAGAGTAGGTTATTTCAATTGCCAGTTTAACCTTTGACCGTAGCTCATACTTACAAAAATAAATAATTTGAAGTAGAGCTCTTAAGTTTTAATTATGTTTGTGCATAAAAAGATTGCACTTCTAGTACCTAGAAATAAAAATGATAGACTAGATAGTACTTACAATTAAATATGATATTTAGTGCCATACGTCTCTGCTACATGTTATGTGAACTAATGATGTAACATAATTAATGTAATTAAAGCAATAAAATGCATACAGTATAGAATGCACTCAGTCACCCTTGCAGACCATCAGGGTCAAAGGATTATCCACTGTTAAATTGAGGACTTAGTCACTTCTTATGTCTTCCTAAAAATTAACCTCCCTGGCGGTATGATTATGTCAGGAATTTTGTACCAAAAGCGGTACCATTTTTTTGCATTTGAATTACCCGCCCAGTTCCGCCTCCATGTCAGGCATGTCAATCAAATTTTAATTAATCAAATCACATAATTATGTTAAAAGATTATTTAAATATACATGTAGAATTTTAATATATATGCATTTATAGGTATTTAAATTCTACGTGTATACTAATGTAATTTTTTATGTAATTATATGTATTTATCTCTATATATATATTTGCGGTTATTTGTATTTTATATATATATAGATATATATAGAATGTCATTCTAAGTGTATTCTGTTTCCAATATATATATATTAATAACAAAATACAGTTAGAATGAAATTACATATGCATATATAATTTATATATATACAAAGGGAAGAGTCTGCGCTCAATAACAAAAAGAAAAGCTGCAACCCTAATTAGGGAATCCCACAAAACCCTAAAAACAAACTGGGAATGAAACAACGGGGGGAAAGGGCTGCGCTAAAAAATAAGATACAGTAAAATACAGTACAGTGTAAACCAGACCAAATGGTCACAATTTGGTAACAACGGAAAGTGTAGGTCTCTTTGAACCAGGTGAAAAAATAGTCTGTAGAAAAATATATATTTGAAGAGAGTCTTTGCAGATAAAAAAAGTATACAATGTAAAAAATGGTAAAAAAATGAATGAATGAATAAAAAATGAATAAAAGATGAATAAAAAATTAGTCTCACTGATATAGCTTGGTGGGATATCTGTACAGTCCTCAGGAGTTGATCCGTCCGGGTAGTAGGATAATCCGTATATGTGGAGACAAAATAGGAGACACGACAAACTGCCAATAGTGAAGAATT
Source organism: Pelobates fuscus (assembly GCF_036172605.1). NCBI lineage: Eukaryota > Metazoa > Chordata > Amphibia > Anura > Pelobatidae > Pelobates > Pelobates fuscus. The sequence goes on along the minus strand of NC_086318.1, from coordinate 324,516,886 downwards.
GTGGCTCCAAGGGTGAAGTGAGAAAATAATATGATAATACACTCACATTTGTGGGAGCTTTGGACCAGCTCTGGACTTATAGGCGTTGCAGCGGTATGATCCCCGCTACCAGGATGAACTGGAGAAGACGTCTGGCGATCCAACCTTGGTACTCCGGAATGGATAGGAAACAACAATAGTGCTCTCAGTAGGCAGGGTATGTGAAATAACAGTAGATAAAAATTATACTTACAAATATAGAGCAGGAAATACTGCTCTATTAATAGGGCACTGGTGGAATAATCCCCACCTAGGATTTCTTTGGATCAGGATCCGAGTGTGAAAGGTAAAAATAGTAGTGGTTGTAAAATAAAATAATAATGATAAGAAATATATGTATATATATAAACAGGCTTTTTCAAAATGGTAATGTAGCATTATACCTGATATGCTACATTACCATTTTGAAAAAGCCTGTTTAGGTGAAACGCGTTAATGGTTTTAAATTGTGTATTTTTAAATATTAAAAGTGATTTTGGTTACCTTCTCTATAGGACCAATTCCTTTTTTATTTGACAATTATTTTTATTAATCCTGGCAGTTCTACATTTTATTTTTCCTTTTTTTTATATATATATATAGTTCCATAATTTTATTTTTCCTTTTTATATATATACATATATTTCTTATCATTATTATTTTATTTTACAACCACTACTATTTTTACCTTTCACACTCGGATCCTGATCCAAAGAAATCCTAGGTGGGGATTATTCCACCAGTGCCCTATTAATAGAGCAGTATTTCCTGCTCTATATTTGTAAGTATAATTTTTATCTACTGTTATTTCACATACCCTGCCTACTGAGAGCACTATTGTTGTTTCCTATCCATTCCGGAGTACCAAGGTTGGATCGCCAGACGTCTTCTCCAGTTCATCCTGGTAGCGGGGATCATACCGCTGCAACGCCTATAAGTCCAGAGCTGGTCCAAAGCTCCCACAAATGTGAGTGTATTATCATATTATTTTCTCACTTCACCCTTGGAGCCACAATTCTTCACTATTGGCAGTTTGTCGTGTCTCCTATTTTGTCTCCACATATACGGATTATCCTACTACCCGGACGGATCAACTCCTGAGGACTGTACAGATATCCCACCAAGCTATATCAGTGAGACTAATTTTTTATTCATCTTTTATTCATTTTTTATTCATTCATTCATTTTTTTACCATTTTTTACATTGTATACTTTTTTTATCTGCAAAGACTCTCTTCAAATATATATTTTTCTACAGACTATTTTTTCACCTGGTTCAAAGAGACCTACACTTTCCGTTGTTACCAAATTGTGACCATTTGGTCTGGTTTACACTGTACTGTATTTTACTGTATCTTATTTTTTAGCGCAGCCCTTTCCCCCCGTTGTTTCATATATAATTTATATTACATTTTGTTTCAATATTTTATTTATTTATTTTATTATTTTATTTATTTATTATTTTAATTATACGTATTTATATATAATATATATATATGTACATCTATTATATATAATATATATACATATTATATATATATGTAACGTCATTCTAAGTGTATTTTAATATTAATATATATACTTATATTAATATTAAAATACACTTTGTATGACGTTACATATATATAATATGTATATATATTATTATATAATATATATACATATTATATATATATAAAAATATATTTAATTTATTTTTACACTTGTCTTTTATTTATTTTTTTATACTTCCCACCAGCAGGGGGACTGTCTGATATTTCAAACAGTCCCCCTGCTGGCAGATCCACAGCCAGCTATAGAGGGCCATGTGATCGCTCTTTGAGAGCGATCACATGGCCCCCGGGGGCCTGATTTGCCGTGGGAGGGCTGCCTGGGCTGTGAGGCAGTCCTCCCGAAGCGGATCGCGGCGGAGGTAAGTACATTTTATCTACCCCGAGCGTGACTCGGGGTTACCGCTTCTGGCAGCGAAAATTAACCCCGAGTCACGCTCGGGAATACCGCTAGGGAGGTTAAATCAAAAAAAAAATTAAACAAAGGAGGGACAAAGAAAAACACTTTGAAAAAAAAAACCTGCAGAAGAGCATAGGAGCTCTAGCATGGTGGATCCAGAGATTACATCACAATGAATCACTATAACCGATTAAGGTATATTTGCCTAAATTTTACCATTTGGGTTTCAATTACCATACTTTGGAGTTTAATTAATACATTTGAATTACCCCGATAGAGCTATGTTTGAAAGTTTTGTTTTGTTTCCTATTCTATGTTGACCCAGGTGAGGAGAAAAAAAAACTGACCTGCAGACATATCTCTTCTCAATCATTCAGTCTTTGTACGCACGAATAAGCTTTAATTTACGATATTCTCAAACGATTCTTGAAGACCTGTATAAGAACCATGGTCTTAGGTAACATTAGTCAGCTCACAACAGATTAGAAAATGCACTTCTTTAACAAGCAGAACCAGCAGCATATGGTATAAACAAGAAACTTTCTAAAAATACATTGTGGCAGCAAAAAAAAAAGAAAAAAGTTGGAATCTAGTTTTAAGTTAAAGAAAGAAAGAATTTAGGCCATGAATATCGCTGAATAAATGTACTCTGCTTTCATGCCTCATCCTCTTATATACCTATTAATCTTCGAAGCTGTACTGTGCCTCAAGTCAAAGCTTTGTATGCATAATTAGTATGACCTAACAAGTGCTACAGCTTCATTAGCATAAAGTTTTCCTTACTAATTGCTTCTTGCCACCATTTGATTTAGTTATCTGCTTTCATCATATGTGGATTAGAGTACAGTTGTTCTATTTTAAGCAATAATCCTATACTTTGATGTTCCCATTAGAGCAAGGTGCAATTAAACATTAGTGTTTTGGCCTATATTCTGTCAAGAATAAAGTAGAATTTCATTTTGCAATATTGTCATCAATCTTATGCAAAAGATTGGAACAGTGTTTGTATATCATTAAGTGTACACATAAATAGCACCAATGTTGCGTATTGTTGTGAGCAGAATTTGCATATCAAAGTGCTTTACTATAATTATTTGATCAATTCGAAATAATTGGTAATCATGCTATCATGAAAGTCAATTGATACAAACAAGTTCTGTCAAACTTATTGATAAGTAATGCTGTTTAAATGAAATAAATCACTAGTTATGATTTTTCATATATTGAATTGAATTGCATATGTCTTGTGTAGGGGTATATTCATAAAATATCAATTGATATTGGCATGTGACCAATTTGGTTAAAAAATATTCAGATTTGCTATTTTATGAAAAAAAAATTAAATTGCAAAGTCAGTTAGTCCAAATATTAATTATGATATAGAATAGAGAATAATCCCCAGTAAAAGAAAACAATGCCACCACTCCAAAACATAAAAAAAAGAAGGGAGCAGGTGCCTTTTGTCTTCACCTGCTCCCCTCTTTTTCTTCCTTTTGGATACAGGGTGTTGTATTTCCACCGATTTGAACGTGCATATCAGTTGCACACAGTACAAATATTGTAGGTCACATCTTATTGGTGGGCTACTTGTTGCTGCCAACTAGCTGCTGCCAATTTTTATATGTTTTCCTCTATTTATTTTTAATAAATTGTGCACTTTTCATTACCTACCTGTGGCATTATTTTGGAGCTACTACTGTGTGGGGACTTTGGTGGAAATTTTTGTGTAGTCCAAATATTACACAATGATCAGACGAGTTGGATATGCTGAAGAATTCACTAAACATCAGCAAATCATTAAATGTCATTATGCATCTCACGGACAAATAAATTTGAAGGAACCATTAAGCACCCTTAAAACACTAGAACCACTAAAGTTTGATGTAATTGATCGGCCGCAAAGAGACTGTCCTGCCAGTCTCTGCAGTGTAAACACTATCTTTTTGATCAACGTCATTCTAACAGCACCTGCAGAGGCTGTCACTAAGACTTTGCAGGACTGATGTTTATAGTCCTAATGCTCTGCATGGAAATGATGAATGCTCCCCACAGAGATGCACTGTTTCAAAATATCTCTACGAAGATATGCTAATTGGCACAGTAAAACAATTGCTGCACATGTACACTGGTATTGATGATCTCAACCAGTGGAGGATTTGCTATGTGGCAAGACAGGAGTGCTAGGAGATATAAGGTAAGTAGTAAGAATATGTACAAAGGATAAGCGTTAATATACTAGACCTCACAGAGATAAATATAAGGCAGGACACCTGAAAAATAAGGCTGCCTCACACGCCTCATAGAGTAGACAAAGCAAAAAAAGGTAGAGGGGAAGGTGGCGCCACAGGTGAAAATATTGATTATAAACTTATATAAAAAAACACTACATAAGAGAGAATACATATAAGATTAAAAAAAAAGAGTTTGAAATATAGATAATGAATAATAATCAGGAGTCCAAAAAGTAAGTCCAAAAGAGTCTATGCCTGATAAATACAGGAAAAAGTCCAAAATTAAACCTTGTATAAGAGTCAATCACAATTTTGTCAGGGGAAGTATTCCTTAGTAAGGTATGAGCATGGAATATTCGTGAGATCCGTTTAAAAAAAATAAGACAGTAAATAATGGTGCAGTATATCCCAACAGTACTAAGTACTATTTTGTAAGAGGTCTAAATGGTATTACACACGTTTTCCAGAGCTATAAAACTAGCTATAGTGTGGATGGCATACAGTGGTACAATCCCCACTTATGGGATATGTGAAGTTTTGTAGAAGATGGATATCTTGTTGGTATAAGGACCATATGAAATATAAAAGAAACAATAACAATGCTTATTGTATAAAAGCCAGAGGTGAAAAAATAAAATATCAAGTGGTTACTCACATTTTATTGAGCAGGCAGACTGCTCAATGAATAAAGCTGAAGTGGTATAAAATAAATAAATAAATAAATAAATAAAATGGCTGATTCAGAAGTTGAAAGTGGCCAAAATACCTTTAATAAAATACAGCAATTAAAATACCACAATGCATTTCTCCCCTTACGGCTTTCTCAAGTGGATAAAACCATGTACCTGACAACACTGGTTTATAAAGGCATCAGATTACTTGATTTTGGTGCCAAAATTATATATTTTTTCTTTATAACTTTATTATAGAACATGTTTCAGCCATATTAAGGAGGGCAATGAAACATATGTCAGCCATATTAGGGAGGGCAATGAAAGAAAGTGGAAGGAGGAAATGAATGAATAAAACATATATGTGACAAGTAGCAAGTGCAAATATGGTTACTCAGACCAGGTTTTTTTTAGCATACATTTTAAAATATGATAGTAGAAAATTATAATAAATATAAAAAGGTCACAGTAAATTGCAAATGTCATAGAAAAATTGTATAAAAGTATAATAACAAATAATAAATAATAGAAATAACAGAAAATAAAAAATAAAAAATAAAAGATAATAATAAATAGGGGTAAAAGAGGATAAAAAAAAGATTATGTGTCATAGGATGTATTTTTCTTGTAAAATTGTATACAAATATATATGCCTATATTTTTTTTAGAACCATATATGAAGATTTAAAATAGCATATGTAAATAACATAAATAGAAAAGCTTTATTTTAATATTTCTTGGGGAGAGGGGGAGCTTAAACTAAATTGCCCCTAACCCACATTTACACTAGAGATACATGTTTTTATTTCTAACATCAGAGTATTCCTTCATGTCTTGCAGAAGGAGTAAGGTGTATTATTTTAGTATTCCTTATTAAGTTCAAGTTAAGCTTAACTACTTTAAAGAGAAAATAAAATCTAATGAAATATCTTACTTTATCTTCTCTCTTTAACCAATTCACTACCTAAATCAAGCTGAAACATTTTTTTTTATTTAACAGACTTAAGTCTAGTCCATAAAGCCTCACTCATCCTCATTTATATACAAAATGGAGAAAAGGTGATTGTGCACTTTTGTAGATGAAAAAGGTCTGTAAATATAAAAAGCCAACATAGCGTAGTGAATTCAAACACAAGATACTGAAAATTAAATAATTTGGAAAACTCACAATATTTAGAGCATTTCTGAGATAGTCCTCTGTTTAGTAGACCAGGAACCAGGTACCAAGATGGATATATGGTAAATACTTTTATTTATACAATAGAAACTAAAAAACAATAAACAGCACAACGTGTTTTGACCTAATATAATAGGTCTTCCTCAGGTGCATATATGTTTGGAAATACAATAACTTTCTTATATATGGCATAAAACACTTAACAATCATTTAGAACATAGATACAGATGTATATCAATTAACTTCCCCCTTTTCTATATATGTGGAGTGTTTCCGGCCGTTTTTCGATACTTCCGCCTCTTCCAATATGTCTGCCGTCTTGTTTTATCCTCTATGTGTGAGTCTAGCCCCAACCAACATGGCCGTGCATATCTGCCATTTTTAACTCCATGTAAGTTGGAATCATCATATCCATTTCGTCACTTCCGGTTGACGTCACGTACGTAGTTTTTCGGCGGGCGCAAACGGATATACAGTCATATGGTTATAACTCATTAACGAAGGAGAGGCGGGCTCAGGAGTAGAACATTGTTCGTTCAGATGCCATATTGGAGAAGGGAGGGGATAAGGGCAATATTGAGGATAGAGAGAATTGATTAAAAATTAGTTTTTATTCCTTCAAACAAAACATCCTAAAATACCAGTAATATATGTCTTGCCCAAAATCCACAAGAGTCTAGATAACCCGCCGGGCAGACCTATTGTTTCAGGGATAGACTCCATTTTATCTGCTTTATCCCAATTTATTGATTATTTCCTCCAACCTTTAGTAAAAACATGTCCCTCTCACTTACAAGACTCCATGAGCCTTTTAAAGATTTTAGAAAACCAAAAGTAGGAAGAAGGCCTTTTATTGATTACTTGTGACGTTACCAGCCTCTATACAATAATCAAACACTCAAAAGGAATAGAGGCAGTTACTTTTTTCTTGAAACAATCTAAGGAATTTTTAGACATACAAAAGGAATACAGATGTTTTTAACCAATAATTATTTTTGGTTTGATGACGACTTTTATCTTCAAACACGTGGTACCGCCATGGGGACCAGGTTTGCCCCCAGCTATGCCAATTTATTTATGTCATATTGTGAAGATTCTTTTATATACCAGGGGAATAACTGAGGAGCAAACCTGGCCCTATATAGGCGATACAGAGATGATATTTGTATTATTTGGAAAGGGTCCGAAGCAGATTTTAACTTATTTTTTAATCATATCAATTTTAATGACTGGGGCATAAAATTAACCAAAACTGTGAGTGCTAAAACTGTTGATTTTTTAGACCTCAATATTTATATTTCAGAACAATATTTTAAGACTCGATCTTTTTTTAAACAAGTAGATGTCAACAGTTTTATTGAAACTAGCAGCTGCCACCATGACCCATGGCTTCAAAATATTCCAAAGGGTCAATTTCTACGAATGAAAAGAAATTGCTCGGACCAAAAACTGATTTTATTGCACAGTCGTCATTTTTAAAAGAACAGTTTTTACAGAAGGGATATTGTGAAGATAGCTTACAGAAGGATATTGATAACATTAAAGACTTAGACAGGTTGCAATTGTTGAGTTTTTAAAAAGAGATCAAGACACACAAGTGAAACAAATTCAGCTTATTTTTAATTATTGTAGCAATAATGGGACATTAAAAAGAATTGTAAATAAAAACTGGAATATTTTAAAACAAGACCACGATATGCATGAATTCATTGGAGATAACCCTAAATTTATTTTTAGGGGGGCAAAGAATTTTAAACAAATTTTAACGTCCAATTATGTAGAAAAAGAAAGTAGTATTTTCTTAACTAATTGGTCAAAAACAGCAAAAGGGTTTCATCACTGTGGCAATTGCTATGCTTGCAAAAATACTAATATAATAAAAAAAGAAAGATAATTTTATATCAAATACGACAAAAAAGTTTTTTTTTATATTACTTATTTTATTACATGTGAGTCCAGTAACGTTATATATTTATTACAATGTACATGTGGCTTACAATGTGTAGGGAAAACTTCCAGACCCCTAAAAACAAGAATGCATGAACACATCAGAAACATCAGAAATGGATTTATAAATCACAGTGTGTCTAATCATTTTTTAGAAAAACATAATTCAAATCCAGGAGAAATACAATTCACAGCAATCCAACAGGCTAAAACTCATTGGAGAGGGGGCAATACTGCATTTAATTTAAGTAAAAAAGAGTCTAGCTGGATTTTTGAATTACAAACTTTATGCCCTAAAGGGTTAAACATTGACTTTGAGATAGGCCCCATTTTATGAAATATTTTTAAAATTCATTTTTTATCCAGACACCTTTGTCTTTTCTATCCTGGTATGTTATCCCATATGTTATTTGTACTATTATTTAAGTTATTATTCAAAATATTTTATTGTATTACAAAGTATATGTTTATTTCATCTGTATTATTATCATTTTGTAATCAATTCTCTCTATCCTCAATATTGCCCTTATCCTTTCCCTTCTCCAATATGGCCTCTGAACAAACAATGTTCTGCTCCTGAGCCCCCCCCCCCCTCCTTCGTTAATGAGTTACAACCATATGACTGTATATCTGTTTGCGCCCGCCGAAAAACTATGTACAAGACGTCAACCGGAAGTGACGAAACGGATATGACGATTCCAACTTACATGGAGTTAAAAACGGCAGATATGCACGGCCATGTTGGTTGGGGCTAGACTCACACATAGAGGATAAAACACGACGGCAGACATATTGGAAGAAGCGGAATTATCGAAAAACGGCCGGAAACACTCCATATATGGAGAAGGGGGAAGTTAATTGATATACACCTGTATCTATGTTCTAAATGATTGTTAAGTGTTTTATGCCATATATAAGAAAGGTATTGTATTTCCAAACATATATGCACCTGAGGAAGACCTATTGTATTAGGTCAAAACACGTTGTGCTGTTTATTGTTTTTTAGTTTATATTGTATAAATAAAAGTATTTACCGTATATCCATCTTGGTACCTGGTTCCTGATCTACTAAACAGAGGACTATCTACACCTTCTGAGGACCTAATACCTGCAAATTCACATCTGATTGATGTATCCTGCCTTCATAGTTTAGAGCAAACTCAGAAATGCTCTAAATATTGTGAGTTATCCAAATTACTTAATTTTCAGTATCTTGTGTTTGAATTCACTACGCTATGTTGGCTTTTTATATTTACAGACCTTAGAGATTATTAATATAATCCAAGAATTTCATCTACAAAAGTGAGCAATCACCTTTCCTCCATTTTGTATCTTTGTATGTAAGTGTAAACGAGTGACTATACACTTAGGTGATATTGCTGCATGCCACACTATCTTTGATAAGATATTTTTGTTCAATAGCACCACCCTTTTTCTTCCTTGCTGTGCTCATCCTAATTTATATGCTAATGTGTTTACTAGCCTGTAGAATAATTATTTTCTCCATCAGAAGCCATTGATTAGTTTAAATTTGCTCAAAATATAAGCTCTCCAAATGCTTTCAGACAATATAGGATGTTTTGATGGGTCATATAATTCCTATAGTCAGTGAAGTAGGAGAAGTAAATAGACTCTACAATTTCACTGTTAGCCTTACAGGAGCATTCCAGAGATTGATGAAAAATTGCTGTAGTAGTTTTAAATACCCTTTTTTTCAGAAATATAAGGTGTAACTGTACTTAGTATATTATGCTGAAGGGCATTATGCTGAAATGCAAACATTCATTTTACATTCTGTTGCCATTTTTAGTAAGCTGTACTGCTAGCAATTCCACCAGGGTCCTTATAAATACATCTAAGTAAGGTATTTCACCATTTTTTATTTATGATTTTTTTTAATATCTACTGTATGTGAGATAGGCTATTTCCCCTGTGAATAAACTGAAATTCTCTTCAGGGGAAAAGGGAGAGGGCTTGCAAACGATGCAGTTCATAAGAACTGCAGCTTTTGTAAGCTCTTTTAAGATATACCACCAATGAATACATCTTTTAAAAAAACAAAAAAAACGCAGGCATGTATTAATTGGGGCTATACCTACAAAATAGGGAATTGTATTTAATGTTTTAAGAGGTTTAGTGTGGAGTGGTCCTTTAAATAAATATTAATGATTCTGAGAGCATGATATTAGTTTTAATGTGTAATGTATAAAATATAATATTTCTGAATATGTTATAAGCTATCTAAAGTTCCAAAATCATAAGGCTTTGCAAGCTTAATTATAATTTAGAAAAGAAATGCTGTGTCTCATTAGACCATGACATGTCATTAAGTAGTAAGCTTTATGCATCATAATCATGGCAGACTGCTTGTAAGTGCTTTATTGCTAATTTATTCATGACTTATCTCATTCTATTGTAAAGCAGTAGTGAAGTCAAGAACTTGTGAATAAAGATTTTCTTGTAAGATTGGTCCAATCAAGATACCATTAGTAATAGTGCAAAGGTTAAAAGAGAGGCCTTAATTCATCAACCAGCAATCCCTTGTGCTCATAGTCTATAGTAGCTTCTGCAAAGGTCAATTACACTTACTTCATGATTTTTATGTGTCCTACTGATTCATGGTTAGATGAATATTTGGCCGTGGTACAATAGTTAACATCTTGCTGCATTAATTTGTGCCAGTAGGCACTATGCATTAAAGTATAAAATATTACTCACAATGTTTAACCTTACAAAGTTGAAGGAAACTCGACTACCAAATATTTGCATTACTTCCTCCTTAATTTAGAGGTACAATAGATGCTGTGTCTCTCCACCAGTGCATGGAACATGAATTAAATAAAGAAACTATATTTTAAAAATAGATGTGTACATCACTTAAATTATAAGGGTTAGTTAACATATCAAGGAATTGGGAATTTATAACGGATGTAAATTTTTTAGGCAAAATAAGGAATAGATCCAAATATCACATTTTCAATTCTTGGTCAATTTCTGACAATTTTCAACAAAAGCATCGCTGTGTGAGTTTTGGAAATCCTGCATGCAAAATTTTGCCCTACATAGCTAAAAAAATAATAATAATTTGATTAGGGATTGTTGCTCGATGGTACCCCAGTCTTCTGTTATTTACGATTTCAAATAGCTGAAAGCTGGGGGGCAAAGCAATCCCAAACACAGACATTGGTGGCTAAAACCATTCATGAATTGTTTAATTCCTAAAAGTGAGCCAGCACAAGGGACCTCAAGGCACCATAACAACTTTATTTCAATTAAGTTATTATGGTGCCTGAAATGTTTCTTTAAAACCAAAGTCAAATTAGTTTGCTTCTATGCTTAACCTGTTTAATTATAAAATCGAAAAAAAAAACATACTGCTGACTACTGACTTCATATAAAAGTCTAGATTTCAGTAAATTAACTTTTAGTGAAAAGATAAAATTTTACATGCTTCAAATCTGTCACAGGAAACATGGTGACAAACTTAAAAATATATTCAATAGACTTGGGAATTAATTTTTTAACTAATTCCAATTCGTCCCAATTCTGGGCGAACAGCTGGTTGTCAGAATTCTATAACTTCAATTCACCATAAGGGCATAAAAAAACAAAAAAAATACAAGGAATGGACAAACAGTTTCTCTTGATTTGTGGTGGAGTACTTTCTGCTATACCGAAAAAAGAGATAATTGATAGAAAAAAAGATGATTGATGGTAATGGGACAGTCATTGTTGATTTTATTCACTGATCAAGTGAGAAATGAAAAACAAAGAGAAAAAAAGAGGAACAGTAAAAAAAGCTATATTTGCTACATTTCATAAATATACAATATATATATATATATATATATATATATATATATAACAATAAGAAAGCACGGCACTCCTCCTCTATTTATCTATAGATCAAAACAATGCCTAGGTGCAATCCCGCGTCCAGATATAGAATACAAAAATAAAGGGAGCACTCTGGGTCTTCTCTTCAGTGAAAAAAAGTATTTACTGTATCAAATAGAATACATTACATGTGCAGAACAAATGATTTGTTCTGCACATGTAATGTATTCTATTTGATACAGTAAATACTTTTTTTCACTGAAGAGAAGACCCAGAGTGCTCCCTTTATTTTTGTATTCTATATATATATATATATATATATTTATGCTGCACCCCTTTTTTTCCCTATATTGGTTACCACACAAATGCATACGCATGAAAGTAATGAAAAAAGTATTTTTAGTTTTTACAAAGAAAGTATAAGGCATCAAGCCTAGTAAAATAAGTACAATATACAAATAAGAAGTTAAGACAATAATAATAAATAAAGTAGAGCAGGGATTGGGAAAGTCCCATATGGCAAAGAGACACCAGATCATATTGAGAGCTTATCAAAAATAGTTTCCAATAAAATCTGTCCAGGCACCCCATGCCTTGTGAAATGATGAGGTGGTATTATGAACAAGTGCTAAATCAAGGATACTAAATTAATCTGTCCATTAATTTAGTATCCCTACTTTTCACTATCACTACAATTATGAGAGGATGCAGCTAATGCTCTACATGCTGCAGGAGTAATTCTAACTCTAGACAACACACGTTTAACTTCTTCCCAGTAGGTTAAAACTTTGGGGTAATACTACCACTTATAATTGTAAGACCTTTTCTGGCCACAAGATTACCAACAAAAATCAGTGGCAGTATGTCCAATTCTGTAGAGTTTGACATTTACTGCTATGCTATTATTTTGTACATGTCTTAATGGTACTTTTACACATTCAAACTCCTTTGATGCCACTTCCCAAATATCTTCCTGTTTTCCTCCATTAAAGCCCATTCCTAGTTTAGCATGACATAGAATTAGAAAGAAATGTCTCATTTTGATTGTGTAACGGATAGCATTCTACTTGAGGATGAAAAGCTACTGCTTTCCATACATCTGGTTTTCAAGCAAAGTCTGCTAATTGTGAGCAAATTAAAGACGTCCAGAATATCATCAAATTTACCATTCTGAGATTGCAGAACCTCTGCAGTCTCGCATCATTTATATAGTGGCATTGTCTAGCTAGGAGGCCCAAGTGGAAAGCTCAGTCTCTAAGAAATGTGGTCAGCAGACAGATCTTTGGTCCAATATTATATGTAAGTGTGTCCCAAATCATTTTTAGGTTGACAATGACCGGATCCATGGGACCCACACGAATAATTGAAGCAAATCAGTGAATAATCAGACGTATATTTTACTTTGTGTTTTCAATACCTTTGTTTAATACTGGTTAAAAAAAAGATAAATATACACACATACTAAAAAATACCATGATGCACAGAGCTACAGATTTACATGCATTTTTATAATGCTTTGTGTTCTAAGTTTGGTTACTAGCTGGTGGCAGTACGATGTTACCCTAAGGAAAGATGCTGAAAAAAAATCTTTCATAGATAGTATAAACCATCAAATAGGTCACAATTAAATAATGAGACTTTCAACAGGAAGTAATGGAATAACATTAAGTCATATGAGTTCAGTGGCAGTTAGAGCTTCTAATTGAGAAACCATGCTGGGGAAATACACATTTTAGCTGAATTTCTTACGAAGAGGTGATTGAACATTATGATTTGAATAGCCGTGCTAAACGCATGGAAATTTTCTGCCAGAAAATGAGAAGATTAAGGCTCCTCTACTAGATAACGGCTCACTGGAGGAATGTAATAGTAGTGAAGTAAAATCTGAAAACAGATGATTTCCCATTTAATAGTCCATTGACTTTCCTCTTAGAGTCATCGCCTTTACTGTGATGGAAATGCTCTTTATTTTCATTTCACAATCAACCTCAAGCTGTTTCGATATGGCCAGGGATGGTGTTTTGCTTTTTTTTTTGTTTGTTTTTTGTTTTTAGAAGAAAAAAAAGCAGTAATCACTAAAGCTTAAATTGTTCTGATTGTTTTTGTAAGTTATCTTCGCCATTTATTTTACTCATCCTATTACTGCACAATTGGCTCTAAACAATGCTTGATGTAAAGTAAACCAATATATTACAGCATAACATGAATCTGAAGAGCGATAAGCACACACAATGAAATTGTACATTATTTATTCTTTTATTGTTGGAAACATTCTCATTTTTTAAGTCATGTGTTTTTGGTTGAAAATTTGTTTTGACAATTACATACAAAAGAGGCAGAATTTAACTGTTTGGTTGCTCCAAATCATAAAGGAAACACTCCAAGCACCATAATCACTCAAGCACTTAGGTGGTTATGGTACCCGAAGTGCCCTGGTGCCTTCACAAGGTAAGTAGTCAAACTGTATAGTAGGGGATATTTCCAATGAAACCTTCTCTCAGCATGAAGTTATCAGCTCTGACCTAAGCCTGGTAGCATAGGGCTTAGTTAATTTGCTAAACTGTACTGGACTGCAGGGATTAGCTCACCTTTCACTTCCAGCTGCGAGTGGCAAGGAGAGCCATCCCGTGAACCCTAGGTAAGAAGTCAAATCGTAACTAAATGGTTTGACTACTTATATTGGTGGCACCAGGACACCCTTGGTGCCATAAGCACTACAGTATGATGTAGTGGTTATGGTGTTTGGGGAGTCCCTTTAATTGTTTTTAAGCCCTTTGCCTTTCAACTGGTTTACTCCACCTGGTTTACTCAGCACAACCAGTGGGTTATTGAATAAGCCTATTTGAGTGCTTGGGCAGTAAGCATAATACTGTGAAATATTTACTTCTGTTCTTTGTTTTAAAGGGAAGTTTCAACATGTATCAGAAGAAAATATGTAGATTCTCTAGTAAATTAAATCATACATGCTGTGCGAAAAAGAAAAACATAGCTGTTTTTGATACTGCACGGCATGAGGATATAAACGTCTTAAGTAATGTTGCTCCTTACCTTAAAAAGTTGTCATAATATCCCACTCAGCTAAATTTGGAAAATATATTTTTGTAGGCTGTGCAGTTAAAAATAAAGAAATCTACCCATTGAGAAGTTTAAATCGAAGCTCTGAATATCAATGGGTGCAAATCTGTCAAACAAATGCTCATTATGCTGTTTTGTTTAAATGAATGCAACATAATATGAATAAGTATATGAGGCTGTCTTATTTATATATAAATGATGTAAAACAAAGAAAATAATTATGAAACAATTAGGCTGAAGATTGGGATGAATTATTAATTCTTACTTCCAGCTGTTTTTTATAGAATTGGTATTTTGGAAAACTCCACATTTTAATTTAATTCCCTCGAATTTCACTAACAAATAATTAAGGAATGAAATACAATTTATGAATTTTAAAATTTAGAAATTTCTCCAACTCCATATTCTATACCAATCTTCTTTACTCATATGGTATTTTTTGCTCATATAGTAACTCACTTTGGATTAAATAGGCTAATTTATTTTTTAATAGAACAGTGAATGCTATAGGATACAATATTAAAAGACTGCATATCAAGCCTGAAATAGCAGTCCATGTGGCAGAAATCTAGGCAGTAGTATGCAAAAACTTGAAGAACATATGCCATTCTACAAAATATTAGGCTTTCTTTTTAATAAAAAAATATGTCAAAAAAACATGTTTTTCATAAAATGTATCAAGTACAATTTGGTAAAGGATGCCCACCTATAGTGGACTTGTCCCTTTATTCAGCTACTGGTAACATAAATATTCTAGCACATTGCTATAGTCACTTAAGGGAACCTGATATCCAGTATCGTTCCTAACCCCCATCCCCTCCTTAAAATAATGTATCCTCTTAAGAAGCTGATTGAAATTGCAGTGCAACAAGTTAGCATAGCAAAATGCTGGAAAAGTAGTCTTACAATGTATTCAGAAGTCCAGTACACAATGTAACCATGGTGGAAAGGGTTGCATTGGTTTAGGGCACTTTTACACAGTTTGACAAGATTTACAGGGTTACATGGTTAACCCCTTCAGGACGGAGTCAATAGTGCACGTTCTGATCAAAACAAAACGTAAACAAAAACTAGAATTTGTGCTATATGTCTGTTCACCCGTTCACACACATATAAGGGCACAGACACAGAAATACACAGAAAGGCACATACACAGACACAAATAGGCACACCCACAGACACAGGCATACATAGATAGGCACACACACACATTTAAAGACACATACATAGAAATACACAAACAGGCACACACAGACACAGGCATGCATTGATAGACACACATAGACTACACAGATATAAAGAAAAGATACACTCTATTAAAATATTTTTACCATCTCTGCCTGTGCTCTGTGCAGGGGGGGTGGGGGGTGAGCTGCAGCTGGTAAGCATGTGCAGGGCTGGCAGCTACAATTCATTTCCTCCATAGCAGTGTTTCCCAAACCAGTCCTCGAGGTCCACGAACAGTCCGGTTTTGTCAGTATCTCCATTGGAATAAAACAAGGAAACACATAAATGATGTGCTGCTGGTGGGCCATGAGAATGTGTTTGGGAACCACTGCTCTATAGCATTTACAGAGTGAGGAA
Organism: Pelobates fuscus; assembly: GCF_036172605.1. NCBI lineage: Eukaryota > Metazoa > Chordata > Amphibia > Anura > Pelobatidae > Pelobates > Pelobates fuscus. The sequence goes on along the minus strand of NC_086318.1, from coordinate 324,500,396 downwards.
GAGGATAAGCTGCCGGCCATGTGTTTCCAATCATAGGTGAAGTGTAAATACATACTGTGACCCTTTTATACAGGGTTACTCACTAAAGTGAGAATTGAAGGTGAATTCACAGTGAATTTCACATTTAAGGTTAAAATAGTTGAGCTGAAAAAATTCTCTAAGTCAGCTTCGGCTATGCTTTCAGTTTGGCTACTCCAGCCTTAAATTTTAAATTTGCTTTGAATTCTCATTTTAGTAAATAACCATGACAGTGTCTTGGTGTAATGACTGTAACAGTTAATTGGAAACTGCAAATATTTTCTAATTTCCAAAATTGTACCAGATGAGTGTTGTTTGCAATCAATGGAGGCAGATAAGAGTTGCTTACGGATGTAGAAGACAGGGGTGGACCGTGGAATCCTGTCTGTATTTCTTTAATGATAAAATAGAGACAAGCCATTGTGCAACTTCCTTGTCAATGACCACACATCGCTTTTTAGAAAATAAAATCATCTAATATGTTCCATAACAGCATCACTACTTACTGCTAAGCATTCATTTATCAGAATACATTATATTCATAGATGTATGCTCACAGCATACTAATAGTCTGCCGCATGCTAATTTTCCGTATAAAGGAGGGTGGCATGCATGAACTAGTGCTTTAAAAGCTGCTTTGTGTGACAACTCTTTATTAGCATCTAGCAATTAAATGTATTAAGAGTCCTTGTTTTGCATGCTCTTTCAACCATGGAATACTAAAGATGTATATCTTATAATTACAATTACCCATTCTACACTATTGTCCTGCTAAGGAATGCACTGTAATCCTGGCAGCTATTCTACACAGTTGGCCTCTGTTCCTTTGACTGCAGATGTCTAATTGCAATCAAACATTTTATTTTAAACGACTCATTATAGTAGAAGCCAATAAATTCATAATATGCATTCACATTCATGGTTTTAACAAAATTAGAAAAAAATACACTTTTATTTCCATGTAAAATAAAGTTCATACAATCTTAAGTAAAATGGCTGTTTTTTTTTTTTATTGGTAAGTGTTTTAGTAAGCTTTTATCGTGTAATATATGTTTAAAATGTCTTGATTTCAACCAAATTCTTGTAGTAATAATTTCGCACTTAACGTTTCCACCAAATATAATGATAATAATAATCATAAAAATACTAATATTTGAAATGCTTTATAAAATGTAAAATTAGACTAAAGTTAAATAACGATTGAACAAAAAAACATTAACAAACTTTTTCAAAGCATGCTTGTAAATGGCACTGCTGCCTGTTTTTTTAGCTGCATTTACTTTTATTAATATTTTTCAGTACATACACAAGTTTTAAAATATTCTTCTCGCCATTCTCAACGGACTAAAACCTCCCTGATTTTCTACCATGTATTTCCTAGTAGAGAATCATGTGAGCTAAGTTTAAATAGCCAGGGCTGCCATCAGGGGGATATAACCACTACTCTGTCCAGGGGTCTGGTTCTGCTCTGGAACCAATATGGGGCCCTGCAATGCTATGTGGTTAGTTTGGGCATTGCAGTTCACTTATTGCTCAGCCCCCTTACTGAACCCCCTACTTCTGCACAGCTGCAGTTGGGTAAAGTCATGTCAAATCACTTTCTTCCAACACTTAAGTGAAGCCACACAGGACTGAAAGAGCAACCCCAGACCTCAGCCCATAGACATACCTCAATTCCCTCCAAATCTCATGGAAAACATCATATTAAGAAAAGGTAGGCAATAAGATGGGTGTGTGGAAACACGTTAAATTTCAATATTTGTGCCTGATTTTACTCTAGATCTTAAATACGTGCTAGTGTTACCACACTTGACACATGCCTCTCCCAATAGGGAGGACACATGCCTATCCCAATTTACATGCCACACTCATTCTGGATTTTTAACATAATCTTCTGCATATAGAACAATATCAGAAGAACAATCATAAAAAATAAAACTTATAAAAAGAAGAAAAATGAAGAAGAAAAATGTACAAACCAATTGCAAACAAATGAATGAATGCTGTATTTATCATGGGGTGAGTGAATAAGGGGAAGCAAGAGTCAGGTGTCCTTGGGTTAGGAATGACTCCTGCTCATTTTGTTTATTTTCCTTTTTTTATTTAACTTGTTTGTTTTCTCATTATTTAACTGTTTGAACCATGGGATCAAAGCAGACCATTTTCTTTTTTCTTCCCACACGCTTGGTGCTGATTGACTGCTTGTTGAAATAGGCTGTCAAGGAGTATTACTTGGCAGTCAGTCAGTGCCATGAATACAGTCAGGGTCACTTCAAGACAGCTTAGGCTGAGATTGTTTTCAAGTCAGATTAAGTTGAAAATCACTTTTGAAATATTCAGCTATCAGTGATCAGTGGACAAGGTGCCTGCTGAAATTATATATCATAAACCAACCCCAGATAATGTTTTTGCTTCTTCTTTTTTTTTTTTTTAAACTATGTTCTAAACACATTGTACATGTAATAATTCCACACTTTCATAAAAGTCTTATTTTTGCAACAAATCACACCCTTCAGACATGAAATCATCATCAAATCGTAGTTTCATCCTGACCTTTGCCCTTTTTGGTCATTTTATTCTGACAACTGCAAGCATCATTCTACATCAAAACGCAGTCCTGCCAAATATGTACATTCAAATAAGTGCATGTTTCACAGCATTATATGGTGATGGCATCTATTCGCACAAACTCACTTAGCTATGTGTTGTCCTGCTATGATTCCATCTTGCTGTGTGGAAGTTTGATTACCAGTGTGTTTTTATGTGTACCAACTTGACTAGTATCGTGTTGATTATGTCCTCTGGTTACTATGACTTGGATAGTTTTGTTGTATTAATGATACTGTGTCTCTGTGCAATAATATAGAAATGTAACATGTTACAACCCTGAAGAAATGAAAATATTAGATTTTGTTCTGTTATTAATGACTTCCTTGTAATGCAAAAAGTGCTAGCAGCAAGCAGTATGTTATTATTATTATTATTATTATTATTAATGTTATGTACATTATGCTATTATGGTACACTTAGAGATTAATTTTATCTCAAATGCAATTTGGCCGAATTCCAGCAATTCAGGTGATCTGAAGAATTTCTGAGCAGCCACATTCCAGAATCTCCGGGGAAATGACTTGCACAAGCCTGGACATATTTCTTTTCATCCGTGATTTGGAGTACCATTCCTGGCACCAGAAAAAAAGGGGATGGAATGGAGAAAAGGCAGTTTTTTGGTCTGCCCAATTATCTAGACCAGGGGTTCCAAACCCAGTCCTTAAGTACCCCCTAACAGTCCAGAATTCAGGGATTACCCTATTGTGTCTAAAGTGTATTTTTCTTCTTTCTAAAAAAACACCTGGGTAATCTCTAAATCATGGACTGTTAGTTAGGGGATACTTGATGAATGTGTTGGGAACCACTGATCTAGACTGAATCTTCTGTCCCATAAAGACGTAGCAAAAAAAAAAAATAAAAGATGGTCAGGGGACAGTCAGTAAGTGTTGATCAAGTGACAACTGAGAATAGAGGGGAAAAAGGAGAAGCAATAAAAAAAACTATACTTCTAAGCATGGTATTGAGGGATCACTGAGAGAGACAGACCAGCAGTGATCCTGTGTGTTTACCTTTGCTGTGTCTTGCTCTAACTTAAGCTTTATGCTGTATCTAGCAGCTACTACTGCCAGGAGCACTAGAGAAAACTTTGAGTAGATGATAATAGGATGGTAGTTGGCAGGTAATTTGTTATTCATTCTTGTGTGAGACTATTTTACCAATATACAGTTGTTAAACATTATTTTGTGAACTGCTTGGACAAAAGAAAATTATTCTTTTGATTTTTGCTTTCAGCTTCTGCATATTGTTCATCATCTCCTATTCCATCCATATCTAATTTAAAATTGTTTTAAACAATGGAGACACTTAAGATATTAGTTGCATGTGCTTCCACTGGCACAAGTAGCTCACCACTGTAAATGTTACCATCCCCACCACCACTACTACTACCACCACCATTACCACCAACATCAACATCACCTGCACCAACGTTATCATTTCAATTACCATTAATCAACCAAGTGCTAGTGTACAGGTCAGTTTTGCATAAGGTTCCACTGCCACCAATGTAATTTCACCTGCGTCTTAATCAGCTGCACTTTGAGTGCCTCCAACTTGCAAAGTGCAAATTGTGCAGTAAGGAAATGTTTAGGGGCAGAGTGATGAGTCAATTCTCTAGTGCCAGCATTAAGCAACATCTGCAAAGAAACTACAAGTCTGTAGTACTGATGGAATGAGTAACTACTAGGTCAGGCAGCAGGTCAAGTTGTGCTGTATGTGGTACTGCACAGTTGTCATAACCTACCACCAACACTACTTCCTCCACTACTACTACCACCACTCTTAGGCAGAGGAAGGAGGATGGTGAGGGCAGTCGCACCCCTCATCATCTAGTCAATTAAGGAAGAAAACAAAACTCCTGCCTAACTGCTACTGCCAGTGACACTTATATCCACTAATTCAGAATGGTTTGCTGCTTTGAGATTTGTTCTTTTTTTTTTTTATTTCTACTAAGAGACAAATTATTTGTTAGCATAGTATTTCTGTGCCAGTGCTTGTGCATTTGGAAATTACAAGCTACCTTCCTCAGTAACATACACAGTGTGTGGAAGCAGTTTACGGCACAAGTGCCTACATTTAGTGTGGCAGATAATTTTCTTAACTATTTGTAGGAAAAAAAAGTATTCTAAAAAAAAAAATTTCACACACCTAAAAAAAATGAAAAACATACTCCTGCTGCTGCTCTCCTTTTTTTCAAATGACTTTCGTTGTAGTTTTGCCCATCAACTGAGTAGTTGGGAGAAGCTTTATCCATACTGAATAACTATCACTTATTTTTCTAAGGAATTGATTATTTTTTTTTATGCCAAAGTTTTTCAGGACAAAAGCACATGGAGAGACAAAATAATATAACAATAGCCAGGTGCAAACCATATGAACACTCCCTTAAAGGGAAACTCCAGTGCCAGAAAAATTATCCGTTTTTCTGGCACTGGAGGGTCCCTCTCCCTCCCACCCACCAATCCCCGGTTACTGAAGGGGTGAAAACCCCTTCAGTGACTTACCTGGGACAGCGGCGATGTCCCTCGCCGCTGTCTCCGCCTCCGCGACGCTCCTCCTAGTGATTACGTCGGCCGGTGGGCGAGACTAATCTCGCTCACCGGCCGAGGAGACCTAATGCGCATGCGCGGAAATTCCGCGCATGCGCATTACGTCTCCCCATAGGAAAGCATTGAAAAATCATTTCAATGCTTTCCTATGGGGTTTTGAGCGACGCTGGAGGTCCTCACACAGCGTGAGGACGTCCAGCGACGCTCTAGCACAGGAAACCTGTGCTAGAACCCAGGAAGTGACCTCTAGTGGCTGTCTAATAGACAGCCACTAGAGGTGGAGTTAACCCTGCAATGTAAATATTGCAGTTTATGAAAAACTGCAATAATTACACTTGCAGGGTTAAGGGTAGTGGGAGTTGGCACCCAGACCACTCCAATGAGCAGAAGTGGTCTGGGTGCCTGGAGTGTCCCTTTAAATATTTCAAATGTACAAATATCTATAGAATATAGGATGCACACTATATAAATCGCAACAACTGTAATTTGTATGTACAAATATCTATAGAATATAGGATGCACACTATATAAATCGCAAAAACTGTAATTTTATTATGTACAAAAAGTACCAAAAAAATATACAAGAAAAATAAATAAACACAATGACAGAAGCAAGGGCAAATATAATAATGCTAAGGTACCCTTGATAAAGGCAGTCAGTTGGTGCCGAAACGTTGGGGGGTTTGGTGACTCGTGTTTCTGTCTTGTGGCTTGTAAGGAATTTTTCTTGGTTATTTACCATTGTCTTATTATATTTGCCCTTGCTTCTGTCATTGTGTTTATTTTTTTTTCTTGTATATTTTTTTGGTACTTTTTGTACATAATAAAATTACAGTTTTTGCGATTTATATAGTGTGCATCCTATATTCTATAAAAGTTTTTCAGGAGAAACAACATATTTCACCCTGCACAAATCTAAATTATGGTACACTTTTTTTTTCAGCGCCAATGGGGGTCTCTTCTCACACCCACCCACCCTCCCTGTGTTTTCCTCACCTCCCCTTCTCCTCATCTCCACTTCTCCTCACCCCCTCTCCTGTGTTCTTCTCACCTCCCCCCCTGTGTCTTCTCACCTCAGGCAGCTGCTGCACTTCTTTATCGGTCTCTGGAATGCTAATGTAATGCTGACCAGTGACAGAACAATATATAATTATTGTTATAGTAATACTCTTACCCACTGTCCAGGACATGTTGGGTTAGAGATTTGGCATAACCTTATTCTGTCAGTCTACCTGGACCATATTGATCCCCAATATTCTTTTTACTTAATAACCAGCTTTCCCATTCTTTAACCTTTGCAAAGATGTGGGATTTTTAACAATTTGTTTGCTGTTTTTTTAAGCAGGCAAATAGTCCAGATTTAAATTGATTCACCTCCAAGAACATGTGAGTTTATTCTGTAGATTTGAGTGATTCCGGGCATGAAACAACATAAATCTGATGGATGGTAAATATGCAAATCCAATATAGTAGATATGATACACTTATGTAAATTAGTAAGTTAAAATCAAGCACATATTGAAACCGATCACATGTGCATATTAATTTACAATGCCTGAATTTCAACCTGATTTACTTTCAGTAAATATAGGAATTGCAAATTCAGTTATTTTAATTGAATTATATAGTTACATAGTTACATAGCTGAAAACAGACTTGCGTTCATCAAGTTCAGCCTTTCTCACATGTTTTTGCTGTTGATCCAGAAGAAGGCAAAAAACTCTGAACCACTTCCAATTTAGCAACAAACTTGGAAAAAAATCCGTATTGACCCTAAAATGGCAGTCAGATATCTCCTTGTATCAAGAAGATATTATCCCACTAATTAAAAATTATATCCCTAAATATTATGTTTTTGCAATTATTTATCCAATTGCTGTTTAAACATCTGTATGGACTCTGATAAAAACACTTCTTCAGGGAGAGAATTCCACATCTTTATTGTTCTTACTGTAAAATAACTTTTTCTTTACCTTAGACTAAATCTCCTTTCTTCCAGCCTAAATGCGTGACCTTGCGTCCTATGTATAGCCTTATTTTGTCCTTTGTAAATAACTATGTCCGTTCTTACTATCTGAATGTTTCATCTGTTTTAAGATTACTTCACATATAATCTAGAGTTTTGTACCCTTACACGTTAGTTATGATTAATCGACAGCAATATTTAGTCAACACTGAGAATTTTGTTTACAACTCAGCTGTTTTGGGCTAAATGTTACAGTTTGGTACCAATTGGCTTAGGGTCTTAAAAAACACAGTGTGGTAGAAATAAACATGAAGCACTCAAACACTAATCGGAGTCAGTAAAAAAAAAAAAGCACTGTATATATTGTAATCCAACCAAAACTCATAATTTGACTTGTCTGTAACACCTTCTTCAACAATCAAAAACTCTAAAGAGGCTTCTTTTACCGCTGATGAAAGAGCTGGAGGTTATGGAATAAATACTTTTTAACTAAATCAGGACGGTGAAAGAAAATAAAAAGTTAAATCCTTGGAAAGCCTGTGAAACTGATATATATTCACTCCAGAAAAAAAGAAAGACTAATCTAAGTTCAAAAATAAAGTAATACCTCATAATAAATTCAAATTAATTGCTGTTTCCCCAAGGCATTTTCTAGCCATTCCAAAAAAAAATAAATATTCAGCAGTTGATTGAAGTATGTGGTCCTTAAGCGTACTTCACTTTCAGACTAATCATTTTTTTTAATGGATTTATATATACCTATGCTGAGGATATCTTGAAGTCAATGAGGATGCATTTTAGTTAGTAAATCATACCTGTTCATTATGTAAAAAGACTTTGAGCCCACGGTAGATTTTGTTATCAGAAAATCTACTAGTAGCATTAGTCAATTCACTATCAATTTACGACATTGATTACCCAACAGCATTTATTAGTTAATAAGCTTATTTCACATCAGGTACTGAATAGGAGTTTTAAAGCGTTTAAAGTGAATTAATCCATAGACTTGTAAATAATAAAAATAAAAATGCAACCTATAGTACCATCAATTAATTAATCCGATCTCTGTGTGTTAATGAAGACCTAGGCATGATAAATACACTTCTAGATTAAACATTGCAAAGTCCATTGTGTTCTGATGGAATAAAGTATCACTTTACACAACCCACATTGATTTTGGTAATTTTATATTGTTGATCATCAATTACTAGTTTAGGGTGAGTGGTAACTCTGGGTCCAGGGGACGAGGGATACAGGGACTCATATTGGTTCCCATGGTGGTTAGTGTGGGGATCCACTCTACAGATTGTGTGTTAGCAAGGTCACAAATACATTAAATTAAAATACATACTTAAAATGAGTTTCCTTCCCATGTAATAGTCTTACAGTGTAACCAGCTAATTTTCTATGAGTTTCCTTCCCATGTGAATAGGCTTACAGTGTAACCAGCTCTATTAGAAAATGCAGTGAGTGCAGTGTAATGTCTTAGTGCATACATACATATGTTATCACTGTACCAGTAGAGATGTGTATCTTATTTCAATGTAGTTTATAATATACACTTAAATGTTCAACATAAAATAGACATGAATCTAGTTGCTTGAATTTTGCTATAATGATATACAGATTATGCTTTATTATCCATGAGAGGGATTTTAAACTGCTGTCCACAAGCTCCTGTTGAGTTACAGCCACCATAATTTACAAGATTTCATTTAGCAAAATGATACATATGAAAACAATAGTGTTCCTAGCAATACTGAATTTAAGATCTTTAGTCTGATTTGCAGTTCCTGTCAAAAAATGAAGGAATTAAAAGAAAAAATGGAATACATTTGACATCTGCAGAAAAAATTATGACTACAGTTAACACCTTGGAAAAGCGGTTATAAAGAGACACACAAAGGGGCTGGGGCGACAAAGAGGCACACAGAAGGGATGTGGGACAAATAGACACACATAATGGCTGGGGTAAAAGAGGCACACAAAAGGGCTGGGGGAATATGAGACCTGCCAGTCACGCCAGTCTGACAGTCACAGCTGCCTGCAAACCAGCCACAGCAGCCAGCCTGCCTGCTAGCCGGCTGCAGCAGTTAGCCAGCCTGCCAGCCACAGCAGCTAGCCAACAACAGTAATTAATGTTAGAAGTGACATCTTGGACTGGGTATCAGAAACCTATCTGACTTAGCCTACCTGTTATATTACTATATTGTGAATGGGGCCAGAGGATTAGAGAGACACTCTCCATTGTAGTCTCTAATGGGGCCTTGTGTTCAGGGATAATAACAGTTAATACATTAACTTTTTCCATAGTTGGTCAGATTAATTGGTGAAATTGTGGGCATAAGGAAGAGAGGGACCATGTTTCAGAGAACCTGACTGAGATGCTGGAGCTGTGAGTTCAAACCCAGCCAGGTCTGCAGGGTTCGGGCTGTGCGGTGACATGTTGATTCTCTTTATGTGTTGGACGGTGACTGGAAAGATTTTTTTTTAATGTACACTACTGTTACACCAGATATGAGTTGCACTGGTGTGACACTGTGCCCTGGCAGGCCCTGAAACGCACACGCGTGAAGGAAACTGACTGCTATTATTTCACAGTCAAAAAAGTGTTGTTTTTTTTTTAAATGTACACTAAGGTTACACCAGATATGAGTTGCACTGGTGTGACACTGTGCCCTGGCAGGCCCTGAAACGCACACGTGTGAAGGAAACTGACTGCTATTATTTCACAGTCAAATTTCTAGATTTTTTTTTAATGTACACTACTGTTACACCAGATATGAGTTGCACTGGTGTGACACTGTGCCCTGGCAGGCCCTGAAACGCACACGCGTGAAGGAAACTGACTGCTATTATTTCACAGTCAAAAAAGTGTTGTTTTTTTTTTAAATGTACACTAAGGTTACACCAGATATGAGTTACACTGGTGTGACACTGTGCCCTGGCAGGCCCTGAAAGGCACACGCGTGAAGGAAACTGGCTGCTATTATTTCACAGTCAAAAAAGTTTGTTTTTTTTAAATGTACACTACTGTTACACCAGATATGAGTTGCACTGGTGTGACACTGTGCCCTGGCAGGCCCTGAAACGCACACGTGTGAAGGAAACTGACTGCTATTATTTCACAGTGAAATTTCTAGTTTTTTTTTAAATGTACACTACTGTTACACCAGATATGAGTTGCACTGGTGTGACACTGTGCCCTGGCAGGCCCTGAAACGCACAAGTGTGAAGGAAACTGACTGTTATTATTTCACAGTCAAATTTCAATTTTTTTTTATGTACACTACTGTTACACCAGATATGAGTTGCACTGGTGTGACACTGTGCCCTGGCAGGCCCTGAAACGCACACGTGTGAAGAAAACTGACTGCTATTATATTACAGTGAAAAAAGGTTTTGTTTTTTTAAAATGCAAGCTATTGTGACACCAGATATGAGTGGTGGCACTGGGCAAGTGGGCACAGTATACACTGTGATCCTGACACACACGCTGGCAGACAACTGCAATTAGATTACACAGGAAAAAAAAAAGCAGACTGATGTTCTAGCTCTAAAAAGGTCAGATGAGTCCTTCAGGACTGTAGTGGACACTGAATACACTAGCCTAGCTATCAATTTCCCTATTAAATCAGCAGCAGCACACTGTCCCTCCTCTCACTAAGAATGCAGCTTCAGCTTGAATCTAAAATGGATGCTGTCCAGGAGGTGGGAGTGTCTGGGAGGGAGGGTCTGCTGCTGATTGGCTGGAATGTGTCCACTGACTGTGAGGTACAGGGTCAAAGTTTACTCAATGATGACGAATAGGGGGCGGACCAAACATTGCATATCTTAGAATGCTAAGTTACGCCCATGATATCTTGAAAGAAGTCTTTTAAGAAGGATGTTTGGGACCCTCAAGTAAAAGACTGTGTGCAATTTGGTAGAGAGCGCAATTTATTTTTCACCATCAGAAAAGAGCTTGACTAACACATCCATTCTCCAGCTCAGCCAGGCCACGTCCTCATGCCTTTCCCATTGAATGAGCATTGATCGTGATTGGGGCCAGAAGCCCTCCTTTACTGACAGCAGATAAGGTGCAACTATAAAAATGCTCAATACTCTTGAAATCAGAACTTTAATAGCATAAGACTAAAGTAATCAGCAGTTAACACCTAACTATAGAATAGAGTGTTCCATTAACCTCCCTGGCGGTATGATTATGTCAGGAATTTTGTACCAAAAGCGGTACCATTTTTTTGCATTTGAATTACCCGCCCAGTTCCGCCTCCATGTCAGGCATGTCAATCAAATTTTAATTAATCAAATCACATAATTACGTTAAAAGATTATTTAAATATACATGTAGAATTTTAATATATATGCATTTATAGGTATTTAAATTCTACGTGTATACTAATGTAATTTTTTATGTAATTATATGTATTTATCTCTATATATATATATTTGCGGTTATTTGTATTTTATATATATATATAGATATATATAGAATGTCATTCTAAGTGTATTTTGTTACCGATATATATTTATTAATAACAAAATACAGTTAGAGTGAAATTACATATGCATATATAATTTATATTAAATTTTGTTTCAATATTTTATTTATTTATTTTATTATTTTAATTATACGTATTTATATATAATATATATATATGTACATCTATTATATATATAATATATATACATATTATATATATGTAACGTCATTCTAAGTGTATTTTAATATTAATATATATACTTATATTAATATTAAAATACACTTTGTATGACGTTACATATATATAATATGTATATATATAATATATATACATATTATATATATATAAAAAAATTTTAATGTATTTTTACACTTGTCTTTTATTTTATTTTTTATACTTCCCACCAGCAGGGGGACTGTCTGATATTTCAAACAGTCCCCCTGCTGGCAGATCCACAGCCAGCTATAGAGGGCCATGTGATCGCTCTTTGAGAGCGATCACATGGCCCCTGGGGGCCTGATTTGCCGTGGGAGGGCTGCCTTGGCTGTGAGGCAGTCCTCCCGAAGCGGATCGCGGCGGAGGTAAGTAAATCTTATCTACCCCGAGCGTGACTCGGGGTTACCGCTTCTGGCAGCGAAAATTAACCCCGAGTCACGCTCGGGAATACCGCTAGGGAGGTTAAAATCCAGAACATGACAGATTTTCTCCAAACGTTAGGTGGAGTGTTTACTAATTTCCTCAATACACAGACAGAGAGATACAAATGCAGTTTTCTCCTCTTACATGTACTACAGATAGTAAAGTAAATATTGACTTAGTTATTTAGACTGATTATTATTATTATGTCCAATGACAATTCATCTATCCTTAATTCATGTGAGAAGAGGTAGTTAATATAATTGATAGGAGAGCTATGATTGTCACTTGCTGCTTTCTAAACCTGCACTCTGTTAATAAATATCAACTTACCTGAAAAAATTACATAAAATTGTATCAAACTGACTCGTTAGCATATTCACAGCTTCAAGAATAACCATCTTAACATACGTGTTCACTATTTAAAAGCTATTTTTCTGTTTAATTATAAAGCAACAAGAAACATGTTCAGAGATACACATTGTGTAAATGTTTGCCAAAGCATATAATTGTAAGCATCAAACTGAGATCAAGTCTATGATTCACCTTTGAAATTCATTCTAGTTAGTGGCCAATATAAGTTACAGTAATCATGTTAAAGGAAAACATGAAGGGTATGTATTAATTGTTATTCTCAAAGATTTAAAACAAAAGAAGTCTGTCAAAATAATAAGTAGCTTTTAGTCAGAACAGAATAATTTATAAATCAAAGCCTTAACATGCCATGCATTTAAATGAGTTGTTTGTAGTTGTAATTGAATCAACCTTTCCAATTTATTGTAACACAAATATCAACGTCATATATTGCGTCATGTTTTACTTGTTCTTTTTCTTTGATATTATAATTATCTAATTGTTATCTTTGAGCTTTACCAGCTCCTTTCCTTATTACTCCTAACTGAATATATTTGGAAAATCTGCCCATCTCCACCCATCCAGGATAACTTCTATTCTTTGAAACTCATGACCAGCAAAAAATACCTACATCTGATTTATCTGATCAGTATGCATGAGCATATTAATGATGTTAGTATTCTTCTTATAGCTAATCTATGGTGGAAGAGTAACTGAAGAAAGGATCCTGCTGAAGAAAGTTTCTCAATGACCTTGGAAATAGATTTTGACTTAGTGGCAAAAGTTACAGAATTACTAGCTTAAAAATTGTGGCATGATACAGACCAAACATGTGACAAAATATGTACTTTGTATACTCTTTTCAGAAAATTACTATTCTCTGAGTCAAACTGCTGTTGCTGTATCATAGAATTCTTGCACAGAATATATAAAAACTGAGTTACGTGTAAAGACATTTTAAGCGTAGGTTGATGTAAAATTGTACTTCAATCTGCTGGTTTAGTGTAAAGGCAATCATGACAGAGGTAATCTGCACAGACATTAAAGGATCCCGAAAAATAACATTTTGACTAGTCATTATCAGGCAAATATTATCAACAAATATACATAACATTTGATCTCTGATAGCAACACACACAGGCACTAGCATACATTGAGCCCCTTGGTGCCCCATAGATATTTTGTCTCTGTTGCATATAATAGCTTGCTGAAGTGCTTTATGTGTGAAGAATTTGTCCTATTTTTGTTTTCATTTGACAAAAAAAAATAATCAGATTTTATTAGATATTGTCTCCTGTATAAATAAACCTTGTTACACCCACCTGACTGGCAATCAGACAACATGCCCTGTTACTTCCTGGTTATTTAGCTCAGTGAAACAGAAGAAACAGGCAATTGCCCAGAGCTCCTGCCTTACAAAGAGTATTTATTGAGTTGCGATGGCATCTGTGATTGGAACAAAAGCAGGTTAATCTGAGACATGATTTAATCATTTTTCTTGGAAATCTGAATAATTAAAATTAGTATACCATCATCCAACATCATTATCCATGTGCCAATACTAATAGTTATGTCAAAAGACAATCTTTGTAGAGCTTGTGTTTCGGCAACCAGGGAAATTAGATTCAGTCTTTCACCATTTTTAGGTTGCTGGACATTGTTAGATTTCATATTTTTATGAAAAGTCTTTAAAGCTGCATTGATGACCAGTGAGTGAAAAGAATATGAGGTCTCAGTGAATTGGTAGGCTTTATATAGATTCTATGCACTAGAGAGATTTCTAATAAACATTAATATAAATATCATTCAGCTTTCCCCTTTGGTATGTCCAATAAGAAATTTTTTTATGTCTGGAAACCAGATCTTTTTATTCTATTTATTATTATTAAAGTCCTAAGCCTGCATCTAAAAAAAAAAGACTGCAGCTGTGCACCTGACTTATTGGAATTGGACGATAAAGACATAATAGACCTTAAACTTGCTGCTCTGAATCAGAAGTTCACTCTCCAGAAGTTAAACCCACCATATATTTCTGTTTCCCTATTACTTTGTATAAAGCAATTATAAGCTGGTCAACTGTATATCTATAGCCATGAAGTACACATGGAATTCAGCATAATGTCTATATTTTCTCTCATTTCTGTTTCTCAAACATAATTATTTTTTTAATCACATTGTTCAACCACTAACATCATCATTTCATCACAGTTAAGGGTTTTCACTTTGTCAGAATGCTTTAGTTCAAAGTTCAAAATTTCAATTTAATATATCAATATATCAATATAAAGTCAATAGAATACTGAGTATAACTTCTCATTTTTTGCATACGTATGGGTTATGTCTGCCAATGGCCAGTACATTCTTTAGCGGTAATCCTCTTCTATTATGCAAAATAAATATATAACATGGATTCAAAATTAATTTCTTTACAGTTCGTTTTCTGTAAGTCTGTATTAGCATCGGCTTCAAATGGTAAACCATTATCTGATTGCATCCATAAAATGTTTTATCTGTAAATCGTAACACTTTTTTTGCCCCAGATAGATTATTCATCCATAAAATATAAAAGTATTTCATAATAAAAATTATTTTACCAGTCTACGCTTCTCTAACTGACTTCCAGCTCACAGTTTTACAGATTTGTAAATTGAACACGGAGTCCTGGAGACCTTAATGAGAATAATTTATCATATTGTCATACTTTTAATTTTTACTACTCTGTTTCACTTTTTAAACATACATGGCCTCAATTAAATTTTTATTTTGGATAAGCTTTTCAAATTATTTAATATTGTTGGATGCACTTTTATTTTTTCTTTCAGTAATCTTAACGTATAAAACATATCATATATTGAAAAAATATTTCAATATATAAAAAAAATATGAAATCTTAAAATATTTTTTTAAATATTAAATAATTTGAAAGGCTTATTCCGATATATTAAATCAACTCCGACGTGGTATGCTCTTTTTGTAGCAGTTTTCTTTGCTATATGTCACTGGCTTGGTTTCTTTCTTTGGTTTTTCTTCTTGCATAGTTTTACCTTAGCTGGATTATTCATCCATAGTATTATAGGATTCTAGTTAATTTACCAGTGCACTCTTCTCCACCTGGACCCCAACTTTGATTTCAGTGTCTCGTATGTGAATATATTTTTATCTGGTACAAATTCAGAATAACTTACTGTAATGCCAGTATATATAGATATGAATGTCTTCTTTGTAGTCATGTGTTTTTCTTTTTAGTCTCTAGAATCCCCACTAATACAGTAAATTTTCTTTGGATAAGTCACCCTTTGGGATGAGCCACTTCACTTACTCAGTGCTCTTTGGTAAAGATGCTGTTTAGTTATATTTTTCGTTAAAGTCAGGTTCTATTCGATCTGTTTTACTGCCTTATTTTTAGCTGCTCATAACCAGTCCTTCTGCGTATGTGTGAATCCATGCACACTAATTTGGTTTTATTTGTACTCATTATAGATCTCTATACTTTTGCTATCCTCTTTCTTTTTTCATCATATTTAAACTGTTTAGTGTTATCATTGTGTCTTGGTAGAAGTCTATAATATGAAATAAAACATTGATCTATGTATGTGCTCTTGAACAAGTTTTAAAATAATAAATATCTGCAGCAAAATACATTAATGGACAGAAGATCATATGAACTTGCAAATATCATATAAAATGGCTATCTAAGGAAGCTGAATATATAGGCTAGTTATACATACATTTTAACAAACTGTAGCCTGAGTGAAATTGTATTGATCAATAAATGCATGACCAATTTTTCAAATGGATTTTACTTTGATGAAGTTACAATTTTCCTAGCAGTTTAAGTTTTTATTGAAAAAGCATAGCTTACTAAGTGAAAACCCATGTATTTTTCTCTTTGTCCATTACTTTGCTGTATGCCTTTTGGATGGGACAAATATAGCCAAGTTTTCTAGGAATGTTTCCCCTGTGAGTAAACAGAAAAAAATATATTAAAGGGACACTATAGTCACCAGAACAACTATAGCTTATTGAATTTGTTCTGGTGAGTAGAATCATTACCTTCAGGCTTTTTGCTGTAAACACTGTCTTTTCAGAGAAAATGCAGTGTTTACATTACAGCCTAGTGATAACTTCACTGGCCACTCCTCAGATAGCTGTTAGAAATCCTTCCTGGGTCATGGTTGCCAAAAATGCATTGAAACATTCAGTGTCTCCTCCCTCTGCATGCAGACACTAAACTTTCATCATAGAGATTCATTGATTCAATTCATCTCTATGAGGAGATGCTGATTGGCCAGGGCTGTGTTTGAATCATGCTGGCTCTGCCCCTTATCTGCCTCTTTATCAGTCTCAGCCAATCCTATGGGGAAGCATTGTGATTGGATCAGGCCACCACTTCTGATGATGTCAGCAGACTGCTTGTTTTTCTTTTTTTAGGCGAACAGCATGCAGATCTACAGCTTCTGGCTTGAATACAGTAAGATTTTGCCATATTTATGGAGGCATGAGGGGCCCAGGGGGCTAAATGGTGGTTTTAACACTATATGGTCAGGAATACATGTTTGTGTTCCTGACCCTATAGTGATCCTTTAAATAATTTTCAACTTGAGTTTTCCAGATGAGAGAAATTACATTTCACTTGTGCACGTAAGAGGGTCTAATCTTTAAACTGAAAGCATTTTTTTTGCACGTTCACGGCAATCTATTTGATTAATTTGCATATATATTTCTAAATGTGTTTTATTACATTTTTATATTTTGGTTAATTACTAAATTAGAAATTGTGAAGATTCATCAAGGGAATTGCACCTATAGGCCAAAATAGCTGTAGTAGTACTTAATTTGGTCAATTTCCCCAGTTGGATTATTCACATCTACATTATGCAGTTTCCTTGCTCAATTCACTACCATTATTATTATTAAATTATATACAGTCACAGAAAAAAATAAAGTTTATCCAATGGTTTTACGTATCCGGACATTATAACAATCAGCTGTTCCTTAGCAGGTCTTAAACTTAGGTAAATACAACCTCAGAAGAACAACACATGATATCTTACTCCATGTTGGATATAAGTAGAAGGAAATCCAGCAATGTTTTGACCCAAGTGGGTCAAATGAAGAGGCTGACTAGCAGACAGGTGCTGCTAATCAAAAACAAATACACAAAAATAAGTAATGCACTCAGATGCCCTTTGGCAGCAGCAATGACCATAGTACACATCAGCCTCAATACATACAATAAAAACCAAAGAAAATATTTACTTGCACACTATCCCAAATCCCCATGTATATTTAAATAACTGGAGGTTTTTAGTATCACTTATGTGGCCATTATGTGTAACCCAACCTGCCACATCAAGGCAAACCTCTTAGGTGGGTCCCACAATAACAATTCACCTTGTTTCCTTCAGCTTCTGGTTAAAAAAAAAAATCTCTAATCAGACAGAGAGGGGTATTCTCTAAACCCCTTCATACTTATTAACCTATAGCTGCTAATCAAATGCCCTAGATTAACTGATTATCAGCAAGTGTGACCACATCTATAAAACGTTTTAGCAGTTTTCTGGACTGGAGCATTCAGGGATGTGTAAACACAATGCCAATGAGGAAAGAAATCAGCTATAATCTTAGAGGATTCAAAGAGGATGTACACCCTTATTCTCATGAAGTATAATTATATGTAAATATTGCAATAAAATGTTTATATTTTAAAGATCACCTGTACAAAGAACTGCATACTTAATTCCTGAAATAATTGTCCAGCTATATTGACTTAATTCCTATATATACAGAACTTCAACAAAATATTAAAATTTAGCATTATTTAAGGTAAACAGGTGCTATTCTGGGGCAATATCATCAATGTTCAAAGACATTCTATTGGTTAGCATGACAATTGCTCCTTATTTATCATTTTAAACAGAATAACACAGGGTTTACCTTACAAAAACTATACTACTACATGTTTACTTATGTGTTATTTCCCTGAACAAACCCACAAATAGTGGAAATAGACTTTTCATATGTATCAAAACATGCATGTACATGCATATGAATTTTACTTTTTTTTTTAATTCTTTAAAAATTTTTGTGCAAAGAGATGATACAGGTGAGTGCAACACCACAACAGTTGTTGCTCGCATGGATATCAATCAAGAAGTACAATAGTGGCATCACGGAACATTGCACATTTTTATAAATAACATTAGGTATAACAGTAGTGGGAAGCAATTATTGTGCCCCATGTGGGTATGAGTAGAGTGGTGCGCTATTCTGTAGGTGATGTCCACAGTGGGGTTTACCCCTAGCCTATTGACCTTATGCGTGTACTTAGCGGGGTCGCCCAAGATTCGGCCGGGGGGTGAGGGGTATGGCATTGTGCATATGTGTGTCTATGTGGTATGACTATGTGGTTGTGTCGGTCTCCTGTTGCCGGTGTGCTAGTAGCTCGTGGTGTATGTGTACAAAAGTAGGAGTGGGTTGGTTTAAAGTCAAATTAGTAATACAATCAGGTATGTGTGGGCAAAACGATTTTGCAACATAACTAGGTGCAGTCTCTAACTCATGTAGTATACTCAAAGTGTGAGTAGTATGTTGGAGAGTCTCCACGGGTGGTCTTCCTCCGTCTCCTCAGGTAGGCAGGCTGCTAGGTGAGGCTCTGGGGTTGTTCCTTGGGATGAAGTCTCAGATGGCGGCCAGGTTTATTTGGGATAGTCCCTGTTTCTGTATTGTAGCGGTTTGTAGAATGCCTGTTGATTGCAGGTGTAGTTCGAGTTCTTGGTAGTCTTGCGCTTTGTATACAGTCCCGTTATGGGTAAACATTACAGCTCGAGGTGTACACCACCTGTAGGGAGTATCTCTGGCCCGTAGGTGTTGTAGGAGAGACTGTAGAGATTTCCGCCAGGTTAAGGTGTTTTTGGTGAGATCTGGGAACAATGTTAGTGCAGCTCCCTCAAACGACATAGGGGTTTTCCCTCTCAGTGCGTTCAGCAGTGCGGTTTTGTCGGAGAGGGTTTGGAAGCGCAGTATGAGGTCTGGTGTCGCATTTGTAGGTGCTCATGGTGGCTTTGGTAGTCTAAACATCCCATCCAGTCTCAGGGACTTCATTTGATTTGGTGGGAGCAGGGCTGCTAGGAAGCACCTTATGTAGTGGGGAAGGTCAGCGAGGTCAACTGACTCGGGTATCCCCCTTATTTTCAAGTTGTGGCGTCTCCTCTGGTCCTCCAGGGCGTCCAGTCTGTTGGTAGTGATGGTCTGCCGCTTTGCCAGATCTGCTATTTGCTGCTCTACCGTTGTAAGTCTAGCCTCATGGGTGTCAGTGCAGGCCTCCAGCCGTGTGATTTTTTGTTACTGCCCCTTCAATAGCCTCTTTGTAATAGGCCATATCCGCCGCCAGGTCCTTGCGGAGTTCTGCCAGCATTTTTTTGAGCTGATCCGCTATGACCGGATCCCTGACCATCTGTGAATCAATTTTGCGATCCGGCGGGCGCCCGGAGAACGCTCCCTCCAGGAGGTCCGTGGCAAAATCCTCAGAGGAATATGAGGATAGCTTGTCCGTCAGTGCCATCTTGGCCCATGTGACCTGCTGCGTGCTCCGGAGGATATCTCCAATATCCCTCCCGTGGGGACTCTTTTCGGTTTTTGCCTTCTTTGATTTCCTGCCCATTATTTCCTTGCATGTCTTGGGTAGGATTTTTGGGCTTGGTTGGACTCAGGTTTTGCTCATTAATGCTAGATTGCACAAGTTAGTGTCGGAGCTCCAAGAAGTGCGTCCGTTCTATTACCTTACTTGCTCCCCCCTCCCCCAAATTTTACCCTTTTAGCTACAAAACAGAGTATACATGTTTTATTTTCATGTACTTTGCTGAACAAAAGTTAGCCCATAAATCATCACTCACCCCCATTTACACTCTAGGGAAAGTTATTAGCTAGGAAAGGAACATATTTCTTTTTCTTACGCCACTGGTAACTCATGTAATAATAATAATAATAATATAATAATAATAATTTTAAGAAATATATGATTTAGGTATATTCACTGTATGTAGGCAGTGATGAAATGCAGATTTTTCTATTTTATGTTTACATTTTTAGTAAGCTATACTGGTAGTAATGCCATCAGGGAACATACACATATCTATAAACAGTCTATTTGATCCTTTTTATATATCTATTTTTGTCCCAACTATGCTATGTGAGAACAAAAATTGTTTTTATACAACCATTTTAGATCATGTGTGAAATATCATAAGATAAAGGTCATTGTATACTGTCTGAAGCTTTTCATTCACAAACACTTCTATAAAAGTTGAATAAATAAATTGAAAATAAACATTCTTCAAATTTACAATTGAAAAAAAAATACTTAGTCTTAAAAGCAATCTGTATGCAAAATTAATGGTGTTGGCACATGTTTATTTGCTAGGTATGCATCTTTGTTTAAAAAACAATGCTACGCTAATATTTTTCAAACTGCAAGTGCCTTGTAGTGAAGGGGTTAATTATAGTTGTACTCAAGCGGTGTCCTTTCCATATCCAAAAGTGACTGTATTATGGAAAAGTTTATTAACTTTTCTTGGAGAAATGCCATATAGCTTTGACAATGCCATATAGCGGTGACAATATTTGGTATATTTAAGATTTAATTGCTTTCAAAATAATTTGCTAGTTTCTTAACCCCATCCCGACCTTAGACGTATCAGGTCCTTAAGGACCGCAGACGTACCTAATACGTCCGCTGTGATTTAGAGCGCTGGAGGTGATCATGATCACTTCCAACTGCTCTAACGGTATTGCAGCGATGCCTCGATGTAGAGGCATCCTGCAATATCCCCCTTCACTGCCGGACCGCCAGGTGATCGCTCCCCTGGCAGAGCATTGGAAAGCTATCAGGCAGGCTTTTGATGCTCTGCTTTTGTGCTGAGTGCCTCGAGGGGTCAAGTCACTCAGAGAAGAAAAAAGAAATGTTTAAAAAAATAAATAAAAAAATTAAACCCTGCCGTCCCTCTCCCTCCATACGTACTTACCCGATCACCGCCGTTCCCCCGCTGGCGATCGGTCTTCTTCTATATCTGACAGCCAAGACAGTCTGCCCTCTGCAAATTAGTCCCCCTTCTGCAAATCTGAAAGAGCGGTCACATAGCCGCAATAGGCGTCCATAGTCCTTCTGGTGAAAAAAGTTTAAAAAAAGTTTAAAATAAAAAAATAAAAGTTAAAAAAAATAAAAAATAAATATATATATATATATATATATGTATATATATGTATGTATATATATATATATATATATATATATATATATATATATATATATATTGTATAATATTCCAAATAGGTAGCTGCACTCACAGATTTTAAAAGCTCAGTAAATGAGTAAGAGGAAAATTACAGCTAAACATAAACACGGCAGAAATGTAAAAAGAGTCTTGGTCCTTAACGGTAAGAAAATTGAAAAGCAGTCTGGTCACTAAGGGGTTAAGCAACCCCTACTGTTCTGTTCTATGTTTTGTTGCATTTACCGTATGCTTTAACCCATAATAATCATATTTATTTGTTTGTTTTCACTTAATATGATCCGTGGATGTCTTAACTGTTTTAGGAAATTGAGTGATAAGTTTTTTTGTTTGTTTTATTTTTGTAAAACAAAATGATAGACTGTTCCAAATCATGTTGTATCAGTTAGGTAAAATCTAATTTTTCACTGTATGGAGATTTTTAAATAGAGATGTAAAATGGTAGGTTTGTTGCTGGAAGCACATGAATGGATGATTTTACAATTTTACATCATTGTTTAATAATGTGTTCTGGGATCTCAAAATAGAAGTTGTTCGGCAATATGCTTTTATTTCTGTGCTGAGCGGCAGCCATTACATTTTATTCTTGACTTATGTGAAGGGTTATAACTTGTCAGAAAAACCATCAAGTGTTATAATGGTTGATGCTTTTTTGCCATTGTTTACTGCTCAAAAAGCAATTGCCATAATTTAGTTGACATGAACAGTTTCTATTGACTAAAAATATGTCCTCAGCCTACTCTGGATGGATGAATAATAAAATCCCATACATAGAGAGAAATGATAACAGGCAAGGCATAAATTGGATGTTACAATTAATCAATAGTAATTGTAACTTATTTGTATATTTTAATTGACTAGATATCATCTAAACATACACATTAGGGTTCATTAAAGAAACACAACAAACACACATGGCACTTCTGCTTTTTATTCATTATCTCAGTCACCTGGTACTAAGTAGCTGCCACACATTTCCATTACTTTTTACCACAGAACTTTATTTCTTAACAAAGTATTCACAGTATGAACCAAGTCTTTCATGTGGCTAATTATGTTACATAGACTTTTTTTTATTATGTTGTTATGATTAAACACATTTCTGTTGAGAAAAGACTACTTTTATAGATATCAGGAAGAGTGTGCTGAGGGTAGGACATGGGCAGCATTGAGGGGGGGGGCATCACACCATTTACTGTCTAGCACCAATATGCTGTGCGTGCTGGCGCTGGCGTCACACATTGAATATGGATAAAATGGAAATTACTCATGAAACTCTTGTTCCATGCTGGCTCATGTTGCCCCAATAATGCAGCCAGAGGTGGAGTTACACTTTATATGTGCAGATTCCAGACACAATGACCACTTCAAATCAGTGAAGTTGGCATGGTGCATGGAGTCACCATTTAAAGAGAAATAGTGTTTGGAAATTGCCCCTCTTGATACGCAAAGGCATTCTTGTGGAGACAGGTGGAGAAGAGAAAGAAGATCTCTTGTCCTTGTTCATTCCATTAGAGAGCTCTATAGCTTACAAAATGATGGGAAATCATTCATTTATATAGTCAGGATGATAGATAGATAGATAGATAGATAGATAGATAGATCAACAGAACAATATATCTTTTATTTATTCTTTTGTAAATAAAAATTGAGACTCACATACAACATATTTGTGTGTTTATTCCATAATATAACAAAACAGATACTTCATAGTTATACTACTATGGTTAACTCATAAGAACAATCTACTAAATCATGCACAAATTAACTATATTGCAGGCAGCAGGACTTTATTAAGTACCTACATCTGTCATTGCTGCCTTGACTTGTTCCAGTTCCTGCCTGTGACATGGAACATGGAGGGGCCAGCTGAATCATCCACTATGGTGAAAACCAGGCAGGGACTGGAAGAGTTAACTATATCATGGCAACAAAACAGTTAAAGTGTGCTCATTGGTTAACTATCTCATGGCATGATCTAGAAAATTGTACCAACAAGATAAAGCCTGTGCAGGAGTTTAAAAAAATCTATACCCTATCACCACTGGTGCTCCGTTGATATGTGATAACACACGTTATATTTATGTTTAAGAGAATCAAAGAAAATAAGTTAACTGTTATATATAGCAGTTACTTATTTATATAAATATATTTATATATATATATATGTATATATATATATATATATATATAACACTTGCTTTTATATATATATATATATATATATATATATATGCATATATATGCATATATATGCATATATATATATATATATATATATATATATATATTGTAACGGACCGTTTCAGCAGACAAGGGGTTAAACCGCCGTTTAGGCGATATTCCCCTTTCAGATATAAAGGCAGCTACTGTAGAACACCAAACTCCCGAATTGAATACAAGTGAATGCACCAAACTCCCGAACTGCATACAAGGGAATAAGGTAGCACTCCAAACTCCCGAACCGAAACCTCACGAATAGTTGCTAGCAGACGAACAGGAAAAGCTCCCAAGCGGCTTACAGTCCTGGCAATCAGTCTCTATCAGCATACAGTGAATCCCCCCAAGAACGAGACAAGGCTCCATGTTGAGGGTCAAGCAGTGGTATGTTTATTCAGGGCTACCCGCCCAGTATTTATGCAGGTCTCCCACCTGGTGGACACTCCCCTAGGGGAGATGGGAGACTGTAACACAGACAGACATGTATCACATTTCAGACACACAGAAGTACAACATCCCCACAATGCATCCTAATTTCCCTCCCTCTATCCTGGAGATAATTGAGAAGTAATTCAATTATCTCCCAGGACAGAGGCAAACTCCATTATACACGTGGGGACCCAAATACAGTAAAATACATTAAAACATATAATATTAAATTTTTCTACATAAAACACAGACATGTCACATATCCCCAGATAGCTGGGGTCTGAGCGCACAAAACTACTGAATAGCGCTCAGATCCTATTAACACAGTTCAATTGCCATGGAGCCAGAGTCTTTAATTACACAAATTGGCTCCATGACATTGCTATCTGGGTTAACACATTCACATATACAAACTACCGAATTAACCGGTGTTCGGCTAAATCGCACGTATAGGAACCAGGGGGCTGGAGGCTCAGCGGTGCCTGCACGTAAAAGTGTCCGCTTTTAGTGCACTGATTCCGGGCTGAGCACCGCTGGCCGTCCGGGGAGCTCCATAACACCGCCACCTAGCGGCCGCTAAGTGTAATCGCGGCCACCCAGTAACAGTCAATTAAGCTGCGGTTAACTACAGCTACTGGGTGGTCAATTGACTTCACACGCTCGTTAAGCCGCGGTTAACCGCGGCTTCAGGGAGGTAGATTGAAGGCACACGCTAGCTTCTGGGTGGCCAATTAACAGCTCTGGGGAGGCTAACAGAAGGCGGTTCGTGCGGTAGACAGAATCTACCGAACGGCTGTGCAGAAAGGCATGAACAAACCTTTCTGCACAGTAAAATTAACCGTTTAAGTGCCGGTCCATAGTCCAAAGGCAGCAGGCGGGCAACCAGGCTTCTCTAATGCAATGTGGCGAGACTGCTCTTGTCACATATATATATATATATATATATATATATATATATATATATATATATAAACAGTTAATTATTTTCTTTGTTTCCCTTAGTAACCTAAAATCTTAAAAAGTTGTCAAATCCATTTTTTTCTAAGTTAATTAAAATCAAGTAGACTTTACTCTGTTGACAGGAGCCATATGATGAAAATAATTAGATGTGCTACTGTGACAAGTGCAGTATTGATTCATATAAAGGAAGAGCAATTCAAAAGCTATGATAGAGATGGATAACTGCTCTTTAACAACAAATTCTGAAAACATTAGATCATGTTTTCATCTTGAGGACAAGAGCATGACCTCTGGAAAAAGAGGAATGCACTTTCAATTTGTAATGATCATTGTTAATAGAATATCAAAAATATTTTATTTCTGAATTGTTTATAATTTTGTAATTATTATGTTATATGTCCTAACACATATGTATAATATTTATATATATTTTTATATATATATATATATATATATATATATATATATATATATATGTCTCAGTCCAGTGGTAAATAGTATATGTATGAACATACTATGCATTACATGCCGTGTTATATAAATTACATATTGTTTTTTTTTTTTTCAATTTGACAATTTCTATTATGGCACAAGTATGGCGCCTGCTCACCTGGGTACAGAAAGGAAGAGGGTGAAGCAGGATTGTTGCATAACGTTACATAACATCATAGGGGTTTGCATATCACAGGATACATTACATTGAGTTGTCACGTCTTCCAGGTACAGGTACATCTTGACATAGGTTTGTAAAAAGTCATATTGTATATTATTTGATGGTGCAGAGTGCTAGGTACTCTATGTGTGTCCGGTGGTCACATCTTTATGTTTTGCTCTCCTCTATTCGTCTACCCCCGCCTGCCTCTAAATTACATATTGTTTACTAAAATTGATTTTTGTTGGCTTTCTTAACCATGTTAATTAATAAGAAACAGTTGTTTTTAAGATTTAGTTTTGATTAAGTAGCTATTATCTCCTCATCAATACTTTAAATATGAATTAATAATTGAAGACTTCATAAAAAGAGTGTTCATAAAATATGTACCTTTAGATACAAGTAAAGAAAATGAAGAACACACAGTTATACAGCAGGAATTGAAAACATTTCTGCAAGCATACAGTCTACAATATTAGCTAACAAATGGGAGGATTCAAATAATTCTATTGCATGGAGATGAGATCAGATGAGCGATTGAATATAATGGCTATAAAATAAGGATGTTGTGAAAGAGATGCTGAAGGCATTGTTCATGGTTAGTCATTAAAATGGCATTGCTATTAATGATGCTGTCATTGAAGTAGAGGACAATAGGCTATTCATTTTCTTTTAGAAATATTGTATTTCAGAAGTGATGTAGAATCCAAGTGAATCTGGTGGAAAGGCATTTAGTGACATTAGATATAAAAAGCAGAAAAACTTAGAAAAAAGAATGTAATGATTTTGAGTGCTATATATTTTAGAGTTAAACTTAGGTGGAACTAGAGGAACAGTGTAGATACAGAAGCGATCTTTAAGTTGTGCCTTGTAAAACTTTGACTAACAGTGGAAAGAATTGATATTAGTTCTTGAAAAGCTGAAAGTAAAACACCCAGTACTGTTATATTGATGGTGATAGAGATAAATGCTGTTACTATCTTCTATAGTTCATGGTATCAGTGCACCTCCTGTTACTTCTCTGCTTGATGATCTGGTGTTAGAAAGCAATGCAAAATCTCTTCTTTTCTTTTTCACTGACAATGCCTTCTTTTTGACTTTGGCTTACTTTGATTTGAAGCCGTGGGCACCTGTGTCTCAAACAAGTAAAGCCTGCAAGAGTGTCAGAGTCCAAACATAGTTTAAGCAATGTCAAAGAAGTGGCACTGATACTCACCCAATAAGATTGTTTTAAATTATTTATATACAATTACAATTAAAAAAGACAAACACAAACACAAATGACATATAGAAGCAGTAGGTAAAGAGTTCCCTGCCCAAACTCACTTACAATCTAAATGGCTAAAAGACAACTACACAAAGGGAAATGAGGGAATTCATGATCCGTATGCAATATACTAACACTATAAATAATGTAAGTTTTATATGTGATATATTGTTACTCTACCTGTAAGCCATCTCAGTTAGGTAAATGATTTGTACTGGGCATATTAGTGCTCATTTAAAAAAAAAAAAAAAAAAAAAATAAAATCTTACTAAGTTTTGCAATTATATGTGGACTTCTATGCTTATAAAATGACTTCTGGACTTGTAAATTTAGTAGATTTTTCTTTCCAACCTTAAAACATCCTCGGAAAGAGTGAACCTCTCAGAATATTAACATTTTGATGTTACAAATGCTATAAAATGTTCTAAATTAGTATCTTGGTGTCTCATTTAAAATCATCTGTTTTATATATTAAATCATTGGTAAGCAAAGCCACTAATGTTAATAAATCTATTTACAAAACACTTGCAGCACTCCTGTGTGCCTCTCATGCAGATCAATGAAATATACTTAGTCTTATTATGCCACAGTGTAAAAAGAATACATGTTGTTTTCGCAATAAAATTCATATTGCACAGTAATGTAAGGTACACTCAAATTGACAAGTTATTTATCACAATTAAATCAGATATATGAAATTTGCTTTCATATTTGGAAATGTCTGGACTTATAGATAAGTATTAGAATTCATGGAATGATTTGCCAGCCTTATTTAATATGTTAAAGTAATACATTAAAGAATTATAAAATGATGCACCTCTGAATTACTTATGCTTACAGCATTTCACTAGGATGCTTTAGAAATGATATCATCTTCAAAAAAAATAAATTAAGATTACTCAATCATGGTCTTCACATAGATTGTAATGGGAACACATCACATTACTGTAGCCTGCTAAGTAGCAACGAGTTTGTGGGAAATATACTGAAGGTGTATAGAACTTCAATAGTTTCTGGCACTGAGTTACTTATGCTTACAGCATTTCTCCGGTATGCTTTTGCAATGATATCGTCTTCAAACATAAAAAGTTGAGATTATTCAATCATGGTCTCCACATTGATTCTAATGGGAGTGCATCACATTACTGAAGCATGCTAAGTCGCAAGGATTTTGTGGGAAACACACTGAAGGTGTATGGAATATATTATTGACAAACAAAAACTTGAATAGAAGCTTTTCCAAGCATCTGGTCATCAGCATAATAAGTTGTCATTAGTTTTTGCAATTAAAGAAACATCACACGTGATTCCATAGTGTTTTTATGTAATTACCATGTGCAATTTCATGCTTGACAAAAACCTGACTGTGAGGTCAAAATGATGCTGTTCTTTTTTATACATGAACACCCAATAAAGCTACTTGTTATTGAGTAATTGACCTCTTTTGGGATTTCTATTCAAAGACCTTTGATAGGAAAAACAAACAACTAGGATCCAAACATGCTAATTATTCTTATTGCATAAAACTAAATGTTTCACAGGTTATCAGTAACATAGAAAACACAATTTTTAATTTAAAAAGTAATACTATTGTCAAACGATTTTAATTACAGCATCTGTTTTCCTTTAGTACTAAAGATGTGGAAATAGCCAATTTTGTCCACTCATGTATTCTCTATGGACTACTATACCACATACAGTTAGTGATAAACAGGAATAGAGCCTAAGGTGTGTCAGCTGGCAGTTTTATTTGTACATAGCTAAATATTGCACATACATATATGGCTGGAGTCATGAGATATATTTTTAAAGGGACACTATAGTCACGACAACAACTTTAACTCAGTGAAGCAGTTTTGGTGTATAGATGATGCCTCTGAAGTCTCACTGATATATTCTCTGCCATTTAGGAGTTGACGCTTCTGTTTCTGTTTATGCATACCTACCCAAACCTCCCCTGACTGTGACTTACAGAGCCTGCATGAAAAAAAAATTGGTTTCACTTTCAATCAGATATTAACTTACTTAAGATGTTTTTATCTCCTGCTCTGTAAATTGAACTTTAATGGACCACTGTAGTGCCAGGAAAACATACTTGTTCTCCTGGCACTATAGGGTCTCTAGGTCCCCCCCACCCTCTGGGCCCCCCTCCCGCCAGGCTTACCTGTTTTCCCCCGCCGGGCTACCTCGGTGTGGGGAACTCTCCTCCTCCTTTTTGCCGTCATCGGCTGAATGAGCATGCGCAGCAAGAGTCGAGCGCGCATTCAGCCAGTCCATTGGAAAGCATTCTCAATGCTTTCTTATGGATGCAAGCGTCTTCTCACTGTGAAAATCACAGTGAGAAGCGCGGAAGCGCCTCTAGCGGCTGTCAATGAGACAGCCACTAGAGGCTGGATTAACCCATTTGTAAACATAGCAGTTTCTCTGAAACTGCTATGTTTACAGCAGAAAGGGTTAAACCTAGATGGACCTGGCACCCAGACCAATTCATTAAGCTGAAGTGGTCTGGGTGCCTATAGTGGTCCTTTAATCATAAACAGGTGGCTACTTCAGGGCCTAGCAAGCTATTAACAGAGCAGGAGATAAGACATTTTAAATTAAACATAATTTGCAATAGGACATTTAAACATTAGATCTCTTTTTACAGTAAGTGTTTAGGAAGGCTATGTAAGTCACATGCAGGAAGGTATGACTATGGATGTATAAACAAAGTGATTTAACTTCTAAATGGCAGAGAATTGAGCAATAAGACTGCAGAGGCATGTTCTATACACCAATCTGCTTTATAAAGACACAGTTGTTGAATGTATGTTAAATGAACACTATAGTCACTTAAATTACTTTAGCTAAATAAAGCAGTTTTAGTGTGTAGATCATTCCCCTGCAATTTCACTGCTCAATTCACTGTCATTTAGGAGTTAAATCACTTTGTTTCTGTTTATGCAGCCTTAGCCACACCTCCCCTGGCTATGATTGACAGAGCCTGCATGAAAAAAAAAACTGGTTTCACTTTCAAACAGATGTAATTTACCTTAAATAATTGTATCTCAATCTCTAAATTGAACTTTAATCCCATACAGGAGGCTCTTGCAGGGTCTAGCAAGCTATTAACATAGCAGGGGATAAGAAAATCTTAATTAAACAGAACTTGCAATAAAGAAAGCCTAAATAGGGCTCTCTTTACAGGAAGTGTTTATGGAAGGCTGTGCAAGTCACATGCAGGAAGGTGTGACTAGGGTTCATAAACAAAGGGATTTAACTCTTAAATGGCGGAGGATTGAGCAGTGAGACTGCAGGGGCATGTTCTATACACCAAAACTGCTTCATTAAGCTAAAGTTGTTCAGGTGACTATAGTGTCCCTTTAATTTAAGCTGCAACATGTAAAAACATATTACTACACATACAATTAAGCAAATACTTTAAAATTTGATTTAATTGATCTATTTTGCTGAATTATATGAGGTCTGAATAATTTTATTGCTATATAAACAACCCAGAGCACTTCAAACATGAATTTCTCTATTAAAACAAATAAACAAACAAGCAAGCAATAATTTGGGATTTCTTTTTTTTATTTTACCCAGAGTTATAATTGTGTATATGCTAAGAAAGAAAAAAAAACCTCTTTGCCCAATAAGCGTACAATGCAATTTAACAGTTCATAAAACAGCAAAATTAAATCCCTCTTGGTAAGATTTATTAAATTTCATTCAATAAAATACCGTGTGGGATGTGTGAGCAAGTGTGAATTAACTGCAATTATTTCAGGGACAATATATTTTATTACCTGTTGATGGTGTGAACTGTTCAAGACATTTCTTCTTGATTTCTTTCATTAACTGTCTGAAGTAGATAAGATTGTTGAGTATGCCATAGCATATGTTCAAAATTTAGATTTAGTTACAGTACACTTCACTCACAAATTTTGATGCTTTGTAAACAACATTTCAATGCATTTACGCATATGGTTGTAAGTAGAAGCATTTGAGGCATTTAAAAAGATGTAATGGCACATCCACCAGAGCTCTATACATGAACAGCTATTTTGTCCTATGTACAAAACTCTATATAATTATATCTTGTGATACAGAGGTGATAAGGTAAAATATTGAATAAGTTAAAGTAGTGTCTGTACTTTTTATTTTTAAGTAGAATAATCTATTTAACAGAAATAGTAAGCCGAGATGTAAAAGTATATAATGAATACATTATAATGATAAATCAATATTTAAATCCAGTCAGCTAGATGACATTGTTCTGTTTAATGCTGTATTTGTACCCAGGGTAATATAACAGTGTACCATGCATATACTTCCATCCAATGTAATGGTAAGAATTATCGTAATAACATATACACAGGACATGGTGTACATAATTTACGAGGACACATATCATTGAAACTTAAACACATTAAAACCAATAATGAAATAGAACTGATGATATTAACAGTGAGGGGCAAGGAATGGCATAACTTTATAGGACCTACTTTGTCAATTCTGCACAAAAATCAAGAGTCACGTCTGGTTAGGACAAATACAGAGAGTCTAATTTTGAGCAAATCTCGCTTGCCTCCCCTGCACCTCAACAATAAACATGATTAATCAAGTGCTTACCAACTACTAAGTAAGCTTAAAGAGAAAGCAAAGGTGGTATACTCCTGATCTCTATTCAAAAATAGTTTCTTATTTATTTAACATGGAAGACCATTTTTGCTTTTTTTCTTCTAATTTTACTCTAAAGGTTCTCTGTTTTAACTGTGAATTTTTCTTAAACATTTCTGTTTTGCAGTATTTACAGCAAAATCATTCAAATATTTAACAACTACATGTACGGGTGATACTCAAAAAATTAGAATATCGTGCAAAAATTCATTTATTTCAGTAATGCAACGTTAAAGGGGAAACTAATATATGAGATAGACGCATTACATGCAAAGCAAGATAGTTCATTATTTCGTAATTTGTCATAAGTGCAATAATTATGGCTTACAGCTCATGAAAACCTCAAATCAGCTACAGGTTCCATCATCTACAGGTTCCATCATCTACAGGTTCCAGCAGATTTTTTTTTTCCAACCAGCCAAGTTTGTTACCTTTTTCTGCTCTCCAGTTTTGTTGTGTCTGTGCCCATTGTAGCCCTTGGACACATTGACTTCTGTCTGACTTCTTTCATTAACAAGCATTTTAACCAAGATAACTGCCTCTCATGGTATGTTGTTTGGATTTTGTTTTTGATCGATCTCTGTAAACTATTGTGCATAAAACTGCTAGGAAATCAGCATTTTCTAGGCCACATATTATGTACCATTTTAATAGATGATTTGAAAAATAACCGAATCTTTTGACTACATCTGCACGCTCTCATGCATTGAGATGGCATCGCATATATTGAATTGTTACTTAGATATTTACATTGATATGATAACAAGAAAATGCCATTTCCTATAAACAAAGTTCGCAGTATTATTGAGACTTTTTTAAATAACACCTAATGTGAATTAATTCTTTAAACTAAAAGTGAAAGAAAGATTAAAACCTTTTCATGATGTCTTACAATTTTAAGTCAACCAATATGCAATTTTCTATGCGGCAAAATAAATATTTGATATGTTACCTTTTTCATTTTACTCATAAATTAATAAGTAGACAATCAACCCACTAAACTTGCCATATGCCAATCAATGTGAATTTTTTGAAAGAACATGAAGACTGTATAAATACACATTTTATGCACTTTACTGCTGACAGATGACTAGAACTCATGTCCTATAACTTTTAATGATAGTTCTGTATATTTCTGGATTGCCTAAGATGCTTTGCGAGAAAAGGAACTGTCAACTAAAATAATGATAGGCTCCTCCAAATGTCATGTATTGCTCTACTTGTGAAAGGCAATGAGTGACAAGACGTTGCTGCTGACAATCATAGCTCATTCTTTGTAACACACAATAAGGATTCTCCCAAAAAAATATTTAGTTTTCAAGATTAGTAAAAGTACTGGACAGATCTATAACCCCATCCATGAGAATTTATACTCAGACCGGTGACCAGGAAAACAGATGTCAACAAGCATGTTTACAAATATTTATTATAGCATATTATTGGTACTTTATAAGTTTGCAGGGATAAAAAATATTTTTTGCCTTGATTATAATGAAACAAAATTAAAACTAATGTATACAACATTTCTAAAAAAAAACAAAACCCAGAAATTTACAGTGAAAGTAAAGTGAGTCTTAAAGGATCACTAGAGGCATCCCTACCACTTCATCTCAAAATTGACTTGGGTGCATTGCTCCTTTTGGTTTTACCCTGCAAAATGTAAAACACTGCTGTTTAGTAGATATCATAGTGCTTGTATTGCAGGGTGAAACAACCCTAGTAGGTGTCTTCCTGACAGCCAATAGAGGTACTATAACTAAACTTTTTGAGTCAAACATGGTTCTCACAGCTAACCTACATTTGATTGGAGGAGCGCAGAGCTGCCTGTGCATGCTCTTTTTGTCTCCAATGCTCGTCTATGAGTTTGACTCTATTCTAACAACTAACCTCCATTTGACTGGCAAAGTGCAGGGCTCGCCACACATGTAATGGCAGCACATGTGCTTTTCATTCTCAATGCTCCCCTGGATGAGAAGAGTTGGTGTGACAATGAGGGAGGCAAATCGAGCAGCTTCAGGGACTGGGTCTTGATGCTGAAAAAAAAGTTAAACCCCTTTTTCCATTTTTCATTTAGATGGGGGTGGGTTGAAACCAAATGCAGAGAAGAACATTTTGGATACAGGTTTGCAATAGTTTTTCTTTAACTAACGTATGGCATTTATGTTCTAATTAGTATTTTAAAATGGTGGATAAAATAACAAGAACCTTTAGCATAGTGTCATTAAACTTGTTAGCTTGATGGTTAGACTAAATAAGAAAATAAATGAATAAATAATAAAAAATAAAAAAATACATCTTACTTATTATGTTTAGGTGGTAGTAATGGAAATTTTATCACATTCATATTTTCCTGGTTATTATTCATGGCAGCATATGAATCCACTTTCACATCTAAGTGTTAAGAGCCAAAGTTCAGACATTTTGTACAATATATACTGTTTGGTAAAGTTTGTACACCTACAGCCCAACATTCTTGGAGGAAGAAAGAAGATTTCTGTAAATATGCGTTGGTGGTGGCTGAACTGTTCTATCTGCAAAGAGTGAATGTGGGAGTTGCATCTCATATACAATTTCCTTTAAAAAAAATGAAATGCAGGAAGCAGGGAATAACTACACAAACAGTAGACTGCTACATATCCTCTTATGATAAAGCATTCATTACATCTATAAATGATAACATACCTGTATGTTTTATAGACTAAGTGGTAGGTAACCTTCAGGTGTTGTGGACTACACTCCAGATGTTGTGGACTACATTTCCCATTAAGGTTTACCAGCATGATGGCCATAAGAGAATTATGGGAGATGTAGTCCTCAACATCTGGAATGCCGAAGGTTGCCTACCCCTACAAGTTAAAAGGTACCTGAGGAAACATATATTCCTGAGGTTTTTGCTAATAAAGAAATGTTTATAAAACATGCAGGAATCAAATTCTCTTGAAATGCATTTTCATGATAAACATCATTTTACTATGTGGGGGCATATTATATAAAGGTTTAATTTTTAAGAAACATTAATAAAATTATAAAATAAAATGCATTTTTATAAAAAAAAAAAAATTAAATTATTTGCTCTTATTATTTTTTGTGATGAACAATTTTCTTCACATCCATAGCTTAGCAATTCCACTGGCATGTTATATTATGAATGCAGACATATAGTTTTGCATGAAGCAATTACGTTACACTTGATTTGCTCCCGTTAGCCATTTGTTTGCCTACTGATTTACTTAGAATTCATGAACACTGAAAGCAATGAATGAAACTGATTTCCCCTTGTCTCATACATATCCCTCAAGTGAAGTGTACCACAGGCATGCCAATGAGATGTAAAGGGTTGAATTTGGAATTTGTCTAACTGATACTAAAAACAGGGCAATCTGAAAATGATCACATTAGAAGTAAATACAATTACCGCACACTAGTATCAGAAAACACAATATATTTTAATTATTTATAAAATATTTTACCAGGAAAGATACATTGAGATTTCTCTCGTTTTCAAGTATGACAAATGTGAAAAAAATAAATCAAATAAAACAAAACAAAGAAACAATACAATTAGATAATCAATGTGTGTTACCTATATATTTCATAGATATATAGTACAGAATATTATTTAGATGTCTTTTTTTTTACTGTTTGTGGTTTATCTGTGTTTGAAAAAAGCACATAGGCAATAAAATGATTCCATTATAAAATAAAACACACCCATTTAGTTCCAGTACGAGTAGAAACAAAATACCTTTTTATTCGAAGCAATAAACGAAACATTGTTACACATATCATATATTTCTGAATAGCTATCCCCTTTATAAATTAACTAGTATAAACTCTTAGAAACACAAGTTTAAAGGCTCATTCCATATAATAAAGCATCCTGCTTTTCACTAGCAGTGACTATATGCCTATTACTTAATAATTTCTAGGTCTCCACTTTATCAACGAGCCCCAAATCTAGTGGCTCTAACACTGGCAATTTACTTATGACAATCTTGCATAAGAAGATGTCTTATCTGATTAAACATTTTGATCAAGCTTGTCAGGTTAGCAAGTGATTGACCAATGACAGAAGAAGATTTTGCAAATTGCTATGCCAAAGATTCTGGCCTCAATTTAACATTTTTGGATAAGCTTTTCAAATGGTTTAACTTTTTTGGCTAAACTTTTATAGTGATTTACTATTTTTAAAAATATTTTTATAGATTGATGTATTTGTTTTATATATGATATCTTCTTAATATATTTTAAAGGAACACTAAAGGAATACAAGCATGTATTCCTGACCCTATAGTGTTAAAACCACCATCCAGCCCACATGCCCCTTCCCTCCCTCCCCCCCATATATAGTAAAATCTTATCTTTACTCCAGTCTGCTGCTGGCTCTATCCCTGATCTGCCTGCTTGGCTGATATCATCAGAAGTGTTGATCTGAGCCAATCACAATGCTTTCAAATAGGAAAGCATTGGATTGGTTGAGCTTCTCAAGGGTGAGACATTGAATGACAGTGCTGCACATTGTACAGCACTGCCCCAGGAAGCACATCTAGCAGCCCTTTAAGAAGTGGCCAGTGGAGTTATCACTAGGCTGCAATGTAAACACTGCATTTTTTCTGTTTATTGCAAAAAGCCTGAAGGGAATGATTATACTCACCAGAGCAAATATAATACACCATAGTTGTTCTGGTGACTATAGTGTCCCTTTAACAAGCATATTAACCCAGATAACTGCATCTCACTGGATGTTATTTGAGTTTTGTTTTGGACCAATCTCTGTAAACTATTGTGCATAAAACTACTAGGAAATCAGCAGTTTCCTAGGTCGCATATTAGGTACCATTTTAATAGATGATTTGAAAAATAACTGAATCTTTTGACTACATCTGCAAGCTTGCATTGAGATGGCATATTTAAAAAATAGATATTTTAAAAGCTTATACAAAAATAATAAGTGGAGGTGTCTATTTGGTCTCTGTGGTGTCCAAAACAGCATTAAAACCAAAATGGAACAAAAAACTAGTAACTTTGTTTTATGTGTGAAACAAAATACATGTGTATGTGTATGTCGTAAATGGATATATTTTTGTAGTAAACACATGCAATCATGCATATTTTAATCACTAAATTGCCTATATTTTTGAATTATTTTCATAAAATCAATGCATTTTATATGCAATATATCCTCTTTGCTTATTGACTTTGAGGATCTTTTTTATTTAGTATTTTAGCCTTTCATGTTAGCATCATTACTGTTTGTTTTTCTGTGGATTGGTGTGTATGTCATTGTATGTGTACGTAAGTACATATACATAAATGTTTAGAGATAATTTTTTTTATCAGAGACATTTAACATTAAAAATAGACCGGCCGCACAGCCAAAATCTGTGGAACTATTTTGGGCATGAAAGCCATGCTTGCGGTCGGTCAAAAGAGACCACATGGCGATCCAACTGTATTCCTGAGATCTGAGCGCTGTTCGAACATATTGAGCGCTCAGATCAAAGCTATCTGGGGATATGTTGGACATATAGGTTAAACATTGTATTATATGAGTTATTTTTATTTTTTTTTTTTATTCTTTATTTTTGAGTGCATGGATAGACAAGACAGCTTACTCTGCCACAATAGCGTTCGTAAGCATAAACATATCACATCGATATTACAATGATGGCATTTGAGCAGTGCACGTTTTGTATATAGATGTAGAAAAAAAAAACATGAGTCAACATTGCTTGCTCATTACAGTTAAAGTTACTAGCTTAATCTGCGCTAAATCGTCAGTTTGGCTAAATAATAAGAGTGAAGAAAAGAATAAAGGGAACAAACAGCAACGCTTATCAGTGCTAGGCTAGATATATTAGTGATGCTAAAACAGTTGCAGTGTGGTGATGCGCTTTGCTGTGTGGTCATAGCTGGCCCGTGTGCAAGGTTTATGCAGGGTGTGTTGCTCTTGTGTAGGCTAATTGGAAACTGCGCATTTTAATTGTTATGTCGAGACCTGCTATTCACAGTTTGCAAGCAGCTGTAATTTTTATGTGCTTTAGAGTAACAGGCATTCTCGCTACGCCACGACAGCAAAAGCAAGACAGGTGTTGACATTGAGCTTAACAGCATAGCATATAAGTAAAACTGCACACTTTTTTGTTTTGAAATCAGGAGTGGTGCACGTCTAAAACACAGGTGCAGTGACTTAAGAATAACGTCAAGATCATATAGTTAGTACCATATAGATAGTTACCACTTTGTTAGTATAGAGTGTCATAGCTTGTAGGCCTAAGAGTTATAGCATAGTATCCAAGCATTACAACAGCATCTATTGAGTTACGGGGGATTATATATCTACCGTCTCTTCCAGAGGACTTGCTGTATAGGGCCGCAGTCACAGCAGTGAGTGCCCATACATATATAGATATATATACACATATATGGGCTGGGGGGTGTTGCTCAAGAATTGAAATCAATTAAAGGTGCAGACAGCAGGTCAAAACATAACAAGAATAAAGGACATTAGGCGTTTTTACATGCCACGTGAATGCATCAGGGCAGCTGCTGAGCATTCTCTTTCTCAGCCAATTCCCATGCTTGGAAGGCTTGGAAGATATTTTGAGAGTTCACTGGGTAGGTCGGCGTTGCAGCAGCGTGTCATAGCTTCCTTCCCGCCTGGAGCCTCACCAGAGGTACCCATCCCCAAACCTCGGACCCAGTGGGTCTTGCAGTCTGAGTCCCTCCACAAAGGGAGTAAGCAGGAAGCTCTTGTGGCTTGTCGGTGGTTTTGATCGGTGGCCCTCCGTTTAAGTGGGTGAGATGTCAGGCTATGTCCTCGAGATTTCTTCAGCCCGCGCTTTTTCTTCCTCTGAGTCTTGTGTCTCGGGTCGAGTCGCCGGCGAGGTTGTTGTGGGGGTCTTCTCCAGACTATCCCCCTGACCCCAGGCCCCGGTTTGTAATTGCTCACCTTTGGGATCAGGCGCATTTCCAAGAGGGCCCATCACCGGAGCTGGGTGCTCGCGGGTGCAGTAATAGGGGGAGCTTTTGCTGTACTCCGCTGGGCACCTTGCGGTGAGTTGTGTGGCCTCTCAGTAGTCTGCGGTGCGTGCCCCTGAGGGCGCATGCGAGCCCTCAGCTGTTTCCAAAAGGAGGCAAAGATAACATTTAACCTGTGTTCAGTTTCCAGCCATATACTTCGTGGGACGGCATCCGCCATCTTGGGGGCCTGCTGTCAGGGTACCTGTGGTCTCTACCTCTGAAAGAGGCAGAGACTTAGCTGTTCCTCCATCCAGACGGCCTGATGGCTCCCTTCCCCAAGGTCTATCCGGTCATGCGAGGCCGGCCGCGAGGGAGTGACTGCCTTTTACAGCACCTAGGCAGGAAGTTGTCATCAGGACACTCCTCCGGAACGACCTGTCACTCAATTGCTGCAGGACCAATCAGGACGCCTCGGAGGCGTGGTTACTGCTCTGAACAGGGTATTTAACAGAGCTTCTTTCATTAGCTCATTGCCCTGTCGTGGTTCTAGCTTGTTCTAGTCACTCAGTGCTTGTGTATTCTATTATCCCTTTTGGTTTTGACCCGGCTTGTTTACCTTACTCTGCTTATCTCTGTTACCCTTGATTCGGCTTGTCTCTCGCTTACCTGTCTTCTGTTACCCTCGACCTCGGCTTGTCTTTGACCATTCTATACTGTACTACTTACGTTAGTCCGGCCATTCTAAGGTCCGGTATACGTATCTGGCTACTGTTTGTACTCTGCGTGTTGGATCCCTGTCCCGATCCTGACATTACGACAGGGCCAATGGATCCTGCAAGTACAAACAGTCAGCTGGCTTCTCCTGATCCTAGGTTTGAAGCCATGGATCACAGAATGGATCAGATGGCGCTTGCGCTACAGGCTCTATTATCTCGTGCCAATAACCCACCAGAGGAGATACGTAATACCCCTGTTTCTCCTGTCGGTTCAGGTCTAGAGGTAGCCACAGTGGGTGCTTCTTCTCGCATTACCCCCCCAGTACGCTATGGTGGGGCTCCTGAGAAGTGTCGTGGTTTCTTAAACCAAATTAGTATCCACTTTGAATTGCAACCTCGCTCTTATCCTACAGATAGGGCAAAGGTAGGATTTATTATCACCCTACTTATTGAGAAAGCTCTGAGATGGGCCAACCCATTATGGGAGAACGATAACCCATTAGTTTATAACTATAACGCCTTTGTAGCTGCTTTTAGAAGAACATTTGACCCTCCAGGTAGAAAGGTTAATGCAGCCAGATTACTGTTGCGTCTGAAACAGGAGAACCGAACACTGGTGGATTATGCACTAGAGTTCAGGTCTCTGGCGTCAGAGGTCAAGTGGAATGAGCAGGCGTATATGGATGTATTTTTGAATGGCTTATCTGAAGTAATTCTTGATGAGGTTGCTACCAGAGAACTCCCTGAGAATTTAGAGGATTTAATTTTGTTCATCTCTCGTATAGATGAACGTTTAAGAGAAAGACAGAACACTCGAGAGAGGAACCGGAGACCTTCTTTTAGGTTAGCCCCCGCTTTTCCAAGTCCTGACTCCACGTTATCTTTGCTTCCTGAACCTATGCAGATAGGGTATACCCGCCTCTCTGAGGAGGAAAGACAGTACAGGAGAAGAGAGGGTTTGTGTATGTATTGTGGAGCTAAGGGTCATTTACTCTCGAACTGTTCTAACCGCCCGGGAAACGCTCGCACCTAAGTCTCTCTAGAGGACAGGCCTTGGGTGTTTCTATTTTGTCCTCTACTCCTAATTATAAAGATCACAGGCTTCTGCTACCAGTTTCCTTAACTTGCGGGAGGGAAGTAGTAAGGGCTATGGCTTTGATAGATTCCGGTGCTGCTGAGAATTTTATCGACCAAGCCTTTGCTAGTAAAAACAATTTCCCATCCCAGCTAAGGGAGACACCCTTGGCCGTTGAGGCCATAGATGGTAGACCACTACTAGACCCTGTTATCTTTCGTGAGACCATACCCATTGATTTAAATGTTGGTATCCTACACGTGGAGAATTTATCTCTTCTGCTCATTTCGTCTCCTTCCGTTCCCATAGTTCTGGGGTACCCATGGTTGAGAGAACATAACCCTATTATCGATTGGGAGTTAGGGGAGATACTCTCGTGGGGCCAGGGCTGCCAGGATCGGTGTTTGTGCAAGGTTTCTCCATTAGCTAATATTAACATACAGGAGAATCCTACTCAGTCCACAGAAAGACAAATACCAGACCTTTACCTAGACTTAAGGGCAGTGTTTGACAAGAAGAATGCCGATTCTTTGCCGCCACACAGGTCATTTGACTGTAAAATTAAGCTTCTACCCGGGACTATGCCTCCGAGGGGCCATGTATATCCTTTGTCTGTTCAGGAAAACTCGGTTCTAGAGGAGTATATTCAGGAGAATTTAGAAAAGGGATTCATCAGGAGGTCTTCTTCTCCGGCCGGGGCGGGGTTCTTTTTCATTAAGAAGAAGGATGGCACGCTGAGACCTTGTATCGATTACCGAGGCTTGAATAAAATAACTGTCAGAAATGCCTATCCTATCCCACTGATTACCGAGTTATTTGATCGTCTTAAGGGCTCCAAAATCTTCACCAAGTTAGATCTCAGAGGGGCTTACAATTTGGTGAGAATCCAGCAAGGTCACGAGTGGATGACGGCATTCAATACCCGGTATGGCCATTACGAATACACTGTTATGCCATTTGGACTATGCAATGCTCCTGCAGTATTTCAAGAATTGATTAATGAGATACTTAGGGAGTTTCAGCATGATTGTGTTATTGTTTACCTGGACGACATACTAATACACTCTAAGGAGATTGATA
Source organism: Pelobates fuscus (assembly GCF_036172605.1). Lineage (NCBI taxonomy): Eukaryota > Metazoa > Chordata > Amphibia > Anura > Pelobatidae > Pelobates > Pelobates fuscus. The sequence continues at coordinate 324,458,465 of NC_086318.1, read as the reverse complement.
CTCACCATAGACAGGTCAGAAAGGTGTTACACAAACTTCTGCAACATGGTCTATACTGAAAATTGGAGAAGTGCAGTTTTGATCAGTCTCAGGTAGACTTTCTTGGGTACGTGATCTCTGGGGAAGGTTTTAAAATGGATCCTGGTAAACTCCAATCTATTTTAGACTGGCCTTTGCCCAAAGGACTCAAGGCTATCCAAAGGTTTATTGGTTTTTCCAACTACTATAGGCGCTTCATTAAGGGTTACTCCTCTATCATTGCGCCTATTACCAATATGACCAAACAAGGGGCTGATACTAAGTTCTGGTCTGAGGAAGCTCTTGGTGCTTTTAAGACTCTCAAGGAACTTTTTGCCTCAGCTCCCATTCTAGTTCATCCTGATACGACTCTGCCTTTCTTGCTCGACGTCGATGCTTCTGAGACAGGAGTTGGGGCTGTTCTGTCTCAAAGGTTAGGGGTGGATAAACCGTTACACCCTTGTGGTTTCTTCTCTAAAAAATTTTCTGGGCCTGAGAGCAGATATGACATCGGGGAGAGGGAACTGTTAGCGGTCATTAAGGCTTTAAAGGAGTGGAGACATTTACTGGAAGGGACACTACACCCTGTTACTATTCTTACGGATCATAAGAACTTGTCTTATATTGGGGAGGCTAAGCGCTTGTCCGCCAGGCAGGCTCGCTGGGCCTTGTTCCTCACTCACTTTAATTATGTACTTACGTATAGACCTGGTTCTAAGAACTCTAAAGCCGATGCTTTGTCTCGTCAATATGAACCATCCACTATAACTGAACCACTTCTGTCCTCCATAGTTCCTAAGGGGAATATCATCGCGAACACGAATCTCAGGATTCACTCTCCATTGCTTTCTGAGATCATGAAGTTTCAGCATTTGGCACCCAAACAAACTCCTGGGGATCGACACTTCGTTCCCGCCGCTCTCCAACTGGAGGTGCTACGCTGTCTCCATAACAGCAAGGTGGCTGGGCATCCTGGCATCCGCAGGACTTATGCGCTGGTCTCTAAAGATTTTTGGTGTCCTGACTTACGCAAGGATATTAAAGAATTTATCGGGGCATGTGAGGTTTGTACCAAGACCAAGCTACCCCATTCGCTTCCATGCGGATTTCTGCACCCTTTAGAGGTTCCTGAAAAGCCTTGGTCCTGCCTGGCAATGGACTTCATTGTTGATTTGCCTATCTCTAAAAAGCAGACTGTCATCCTCACTGTGGTAGACAGATTTACTAAAATGGCTCACTTCATTCCCTTACCTAAACTCCCATCTTCGCCCTAATTAGCGGAGATATTCGCCAGGGAGATTTTCCGTTTGCATGGGATACCTTCCCAAATTGTCTCTGACAGAGGCTCCCAATTTGTTTCCCGTTTTTGGAAATCATTCTGCTTCCAACTAGGCATCAAATTGAATTTCTCCTCTGCCTATCATCCTCAGTCCAATGGAGCTGCTGAACGCACTAACCAAAAAGTTGAACAATATTTACGTTGTTTCGTTTCAGAACACCAGGACGATTGGGTCGGTTTGATTCCTTGGGCGGAGTTTGCACATAACAATCTCATTTGTGATTCTACGCATTCTAGCCCTTTTTTCTTGAATTATGGCTTTCATCCTTCCATCCTTCCTTCGGAGTCTTCTTCTCAAGGGATACCGTCGGTGGATGTTCATGTTGCCAATTTAAGAAAGTTGTGGGATCAAACTCGACAAATCCTCCTGCACAATTCTACGCTGGTTAAAAAACACGCTGACAAACGTAGAAGGGCAGCACCGGTGTTTGTTCCAGGCGATAGAGTATGGTTAAGTACTAGAAACATTCGGTTAAAAGTGCCGTCCATGAAGTTTGCTCCTCGATATATTGGACCTTACAGGGTACTGTCTCAAATTAACCCAGTTGCGTATCGTTTGGCGTTGCCTAATGCCTTACGCATTCCTAATTCATTTCATGTTTCCTTGCTAAAACCATTAATATGTAACAGGTTCTCCTCCACGATCGCCCCTCCCCACTCAGTTCAGGTGGAGGGTCAGGAGGAGTATGAGGTCAATTCCATCGTTGATTCTCGAATCTCCCGGGGGAAACTGCAATATCTGGTCGATTGGAAGGGTTATGGTCCTGAGGAGAGAAGTTGGGTACCTCAGGAGGAGGTGCATGCTCCCCGTCTCCGCAGGGCGTTTCACTCTCGATTCCCTTCTCGCCCTGGTGTATTCCGCCCGGTGAGCGTATCTGAGAGGGGGGTACTGTCAGGGTACCTGTGGTCTCTACCTCTGAAAGAGGCAGAGACTTAGCTGTTCCTCCATCCAGACGGCCTGATGGCTCCCTTCCCCAAGGTCTATCCGGTCATGCGAGGCCGGCCGCGAGGGAGTGACTGCCTTTTACAGCACCTAGGCAGGAAGTTGTCATCAGGACACTCCTCCGGAACGACCTGTCACTCAATTGCTGCAGGACCAATCAGGACGCCTCGGAGGCGTGGTTACTGCTCTGAACAGGGTATTTAACAGAGCTTCTTTCATTAGCTCATTGCCCTGTCGTGGTTCTAGCTTGTTCTAGTCACTCAGTGCTTGTGTATTCTATTATCCCTTTTGGTTTTGACCCGGCTTGTTTACCTTACTCTGCTTATCTCTGTTACCCTTGATTCGGCTTGTCTCTCGCTTACCTGTCTTCTGTTACCCTCGACCTCGGCTTGTCTTTGACCATTCTATACTGTACTACTTACGTTAGTCCGGCCATTCTAAGGTCCGGTATACGTATCTGGCTACTGTTTGTACTCTGCGTGTTGGATCCCTGTCCCGATCCTGACACCTGCATGCCAGTAGGTTTGGGGCCTTGTGTCCCTGTCGTTTGTACACCCCTTCACAGGGGAAGCTTGTGAGGGTGGACCGGGATGATGCCCACTGGTCCAGAGGGGGGGGGAACGAGGGCCCAAGTCCTGGCTCTTGGCCGGTCGCGGCAGCAGGAGAGCGGTCGTCCCTCCTGCACCCGCCATGTTTGTAGGCCTCACCATCGTGTCGTGTGATTGGGGTTTGATATATCGTTCGATCAGTGCACCCCAATGTCACTGCTCTCTGGGTGGCTTTTTTGACCCGGATATGTGTCGTTAAGGCTATGAAAATCAGAGAAATTTGACGTTTTCAGCGGGAACTGCTGTAGTGTGCTTCCACTCTGCTCCGAAATCAGGCCCCGCCCCAAGTTATGTATTATTAAATGGTTTTTGTAACAGTTTTTAGACTTATTTTTAGAGATATTTTGTGTACCTGGAGATAATTGACTTACTACAGCCACTTAAGCCAATTTGTCTCCAGGATAGAGGAGAAGATAGACTGGCCACAAAGCCTAAATCTGTGGAACTTTTTTATGGCATGAAAGCCATGCTTGCGGTCGGTCAAATGTGACATCCATAAACCTTTTGAACCACTGCTCTGATCTGGGTGATTTTTGGATATGTTGTTCACCCAGATCAGGGCTATCCATGGATGTAGGCTGTGTGTGGGTATGTTGTTGTTTTGGGGTGTTTCTGGACTTTGGGTAGAACTGGATATTTTCTGCCTGTGGTGATTGAGTTAGTCCATTGCGATCTGCAGTGCTTATGGTGTCAAGTGGAGTGCTTGGAGCCCTCGGGAAGCACTAGGAGCATCCATTAACGGAGGTACCCAGCCGGAGTGCCAGGTGATGCATTACAGCTTCAAACTTTTTTTGTTTTGGTTTTTCTTTTTTCTTCTGTTGGATCAACAGAAAAAAAAAACAGATGTGAGTAAGGCTGAACTGAATGGTCACACTTTTCTTTTCAGCCTATGTAACTATGTATAAATGAGAAATGAGAAATCGATATAGAAAGAGAGATTTTGCCAATGTTTATATAATAGTAAGTCGCTGTACGTTCCCATAGAGAAAAAAAATAAAACTGAAATATGTAACATTAAACAACTCTAACTATGCAATATGAAAAAGATGAAAGGTACCCCACCAAACTTTCAGTCTAAATAAACTTTCTGTTGATGGAGAGAGATTGGAACGGTTATATTTATAGTCTATGCTATGTCTATGGTAAGAACAAACCCAGGAGGAGAAGCAGATTATCTGTAGAATTCTGTATACATACAGAGTTGAACTAAAAAGAAAACAGCTCTGTAAAGTGTGAGTGTGCCTTCCTTATACACTTGCTATATAGTTATTTAATGTAAGTTTTTACACTATTGGATGTTTTTCTGATTCTTGAGATACTTGGCATTGTATAAAAGAAGGCCCTCTGCTCTTTGATACATGTATTTATATTTATATGCGGTTTATGGTTTGCCTTGGTTTCTGTATATAGCATTAAAGATTTTAATGCATGAAAAAAAATCTAAAATCGCTAAATCAATTACAAAGGTATGAAAGAACAGTAGGGACAAATTGCATGTATAAATATGTGTGTGTGTGAGAGTATATATATATATATATATATATATATATATATATATATATATATATATTCTCTTTTTGATGTCTATATTCTCTTTTGATGTCTAGCCACTAGCAAGTGTGCTACATTAATGTATAATACTTCGGGGAAATTGTGAACTAAGATCGTTTTTCAGTGCACATAAAGAATCTGGCATTCGTTGACATTTTATTCAATAACAGTTAACTCGAGAAGCAAAGTGAATTGACATATACGACTAATGTACAAATTATTGACTCAAACTTCCATTGAACATTTTTTTGATAAAATAAGGCAAAGTATATGGAATGTTTTCCATTGTCTTAATACCTATAACGTTTTTTTTTTTTTTTCTAAAGTCACATTTTACATTTTTAGTGGAATAAAATGATGATGTACATGTAGGCATAGGAAAAAAATATCTTTAGAATATTTATATTCCTATTGACTAGTTGCATGTAATTGCCACGTCATTCATTGCCTTTAATGGTTGTAATACACTTTACATGTGAAAATTAAAAGCAAATATAATTTGATGCAAATATTTTTCTCTTTCCAGACTGATGCAGCATTAATGTATGATGCAGTTCATGTTGTATCTGTGGCTGTACAGCAGTTCTCACAAATGACTGTCAGTTCATTACAGTGTAATCGTCACAAGCCGTGGCGATTCGGTGCTCGTTTTATCAGCCTCATTAAAGAAGTAAGTTTTGCCTTTATGCAGTACTCAAATATAAATTAAATGTATTATTACTTGTTTACTTGCCAATTGATGTTACATTGCCTTATTTCTAATTACGGACTATTTTTTGAACAATTTATTTTCTCAATTACTTTTTCCCTGTCACCCTTTAATCTGTTTTCTGAATTACATGTCTGGAACAATGCTAATCAAATTCATCTGTGATAATTATTCAAATATTTGGTATTAGCCAATGTTATACCATCCCAAAGGTAGAGTGTATGTGCTCTTGTGAACTGCACATAAGGAAGACAAAATTAGAGTGTAGTACTTTCTATCAATGTACTTATTTCCTTTGGTTACTTTATCCTCCTTATGACTCCTTATACCATTTTATCATACCGTCACTCTATTAGCAGTCTTTGTTTCTGTCTCTAATCATAACTTTCTTCAATTTCTATGTTTTCCGCTTCCATTCCCAAATGTTTTTGGTTCTCTAAAATTCCAGTATTCCAGTGTACAAATACCCTCTGATATGGCATTTTCTCTTTCATGCAGGATTTGGGTCATAGAAAGGGGAAGTTGTTTATTGGCAATACAAGATTGCAGTGCAATATCTATACAGTCTCACTGTATGCAAGGTGGGGTGTGGAGTCCCTCAAGCAGTCCTTCTGCAGTGGAAACCCCCTCATGAAGAGCTCCCCCAGTCCATAGCCTAATTGACTTGAAATTAGCACCGGCCACTTCCAAGTTCAGTACAGGGGAGAACACTAATGAGTAATCCACCTGTAGGGCCCCCAAGCAATTACCCAGTGTGCCCATGGGTTAATATGTTTATGGTTAGTGCTGATTTAACCATTGACATGTCTTAGTAATGTGTTCTCTATTTAGTGTTTGTATACAAGACATAACATGATGGTATTCAATTTTTTTTCAGTCTGTGTGGCTATATGGCCTTGTTTTCTCTCAAATTTGTGTCCTTGGTATGCTTTATCAAAAGTGTTTACACTGCATCACAGTTTGCAAAATTATCATTTATCCATGAAGCAACCTTGACTATTGGCTTTAGATGTGTATGCAAATGTTTTTCAAAGTATTTTCCTAATGCAATTTTATGAATACCTATCCTTTCAGAGTATCTGGCCCAATACTTTGTAAAGCATGACCTTCCTTTCAAGGCAATTTTATACTTATTCTTAGTCCAATGCCCATAAAATACTCTAAAGAAAAAAAAGGATATATAGAACTCTTACATTTGTGGCACATGTCGTAAAAAAACATCATAAATGTACATGCAGAATGCTTAACAATACCTAAGCTGTTAACATATTAGGACAGATGTCGATAAGTAGAAAAGTGTCTCTTTTGCTGTCCTTGTAGGTTTATTATTTCCATAGAGTTGCTCATAATATCCTACCTGCCTATTTCAGTTCACAATGCTTTCAATCACTCTACCACCTTAACAAGAGGGTAATGGTCCATCACATTTAAACGTAACAATACTTAACCACCTTATCTTGAATGCAACTCTATATTTTACCATTATTCTTATATAATTAGCTATCCACTCATAAAATTTAGTATTAAATGTATTTAATTATATATATATATATATATATATATATATATATATATATATATATATATATATATTATATATCTTCTAGACTGTAAGCTTGTCTGAGCAGCTTCCTCAGATACCTTTTTTTCCTGTAACATTTTGTAAATGTCTCATTTATTGTTACATTTCCAACTTTCATAATATTGTAAAGCCCTGCGAAATAAATTGTATAAATACTACTACTAATAATAATATAATAATATATTTACATACAAGCGTATAGAATGTACTTTCAGTATTGATGTATTTAAAGGAACACCAAAACTAAATACTGTATAACTGTTTTATCTAATTGAACTGGTTATAGTGCTATACAATTCAGTGCTAAACAATTCAGTGCTACACAATTTTCAAGCAGTTTAACAATGGATGATGATTTCTGGTTTCCCATAGTCCCGCCACCGGTGGAGATGTGGCTAAAGCAGTAAATAAACCTTTCCTTTTAGCCATACTAATTCATTCCTGAATGGGCACTGTGATAGGCTGAAAATGTTTGCAGTATTAGTATTAGTTTACTGTGATGCAGAGAAGAGTCTAATTTCACTGATTTAGAACTATATTTGTGCACATTCCACAATTTGGAATCCTATGTGCAATATCAATCAGTGAGAGCAGAATCTGGGGGAGAAGCTTCATGGTGATTTATGTGGTGATTAGTGTTGTCGCGAACCGGAAATTTTCGGTTCGCGAACGGCGAACGCGATTTCCGCAAATGTTGGCGAACCGTGAACCGCGCGAACCGCCATTGACTTCAATGGGCAGGCGAATTTTAAAACCAACAGGGACTCTTTCTGGCCACAAAAGTGATGGAAAAGTTGTTTCAAGGGGACTAACACCTGGACTGTGGCATGCCGGAGGGGGATCCATGGCAAAACTCCCATGGAAAATTACACAGTTGATGCAGAGTCTGCTTTTAATCCATAAAGGGCAGAAATCACCTAACATTGACACCTGTCCTCAAAGCCCCTGATACACACTGACACAGAGCAGAATAGAGACTGTTCCCCGTCCTCAGAGACCATGATACACACTGACACAGAGCAGAATAGAGACTGTTACCCCTACATAGGGTCACTTGGCAGATATGGCGGGGTCGTGGGAGGGGAGGATGACTTTCACCTCTTCCCCTGTTAGATTCCCGTTGTACTGTGACATCACCCTTATACGCTGTGTAAAGCATACTATTTAATTTGATCAGCATGGCCACTTGAGTTTTTATAGTTTTCACACTGCTTGTAGTTTATATATGGTTCACAAAAATCAAACAAACGATAAAGTAAACATGTAAGGATTCAGAATATTCTTTCAAACCCTTACACATTGTGTGTACGTATTTTTTGTCTTAAGTTTGTGGCTTTAAAGAGGTTCACGTTGTTTCTATGATGTGCATAACATGTTCTTGTAAATGTTTGTTAAATTTTTCCTGGAATTGTAATTTTTGAATCTGAATAAAGATAGTCAAATCCCTGATACACACTGACACAGAGCAGAATAGGGACTGTTCCCCCTACATAGGGTCACTTGGCAGATATGGATTGACACCTATCCTAATGATCCCTGATACACACTGACACAGAGCAGAATAGAGACTGTTCCCCCTACATAGGGTCACTTGGCAGATATGGATTGACACCTGTCCTCAAAACCCCTGATACACACTGACACAGAGCAGAATAGGGACTGTTCCCCCTACATAGGGTCACTTGGCAGATATGGATTGACACCTGTCCTCAAAACCCCTGATACACACTGACACAGAGCAGAATAGGGACTGTTCCTCCTACATAGGGTCACTTGGCAGATATGGATTGACACCTGTCCTCAAAACCCCTGATACACACTGACACAGAGCAGAATAGGGACTGTTCCCCCTACATAGGGTCACTTGGCAGATATGGATTGACACCTGTCCTCAAAACCCCTGATACACACTGACACAGAGCAGAATAGAGACTGTTCCCCGTCCACAGAGACCATGATACACACTGACACAGAGCAGAATAGAGACTGTCCCCCCTACATAGGGTCACTTGGCAGGTATGGATTGACACCTGTCCTCAAAGCCCCTGATACACACTGACACAGAGCAGAATAGAGACTGTTCCCTGTCCACAGAGACCATGATACACACTGACACAGAGCAGAATAGAGACTGTTCACCGTCCACAGAGACCATGATACACACTGACACAGAGCAGAATAGAGACTGTTCCCCGTCCACAGAGACCATGATACACACTGACACAGAGCAGAATAGGGACTGTTCCCCCTACATAGGGTCACTTGGCAGGTATGGATTGACACCTGTCCTCAAAGCCCCTGATACACACTGACACAGAGCAGAATAGAGACTGTTCCCTGTCCACAGAGTCCATGATACACACTGACACAGAGCAGAATAGAGACTGTTCCCCGTCCACAGAGACCATGATACACACTGACACAGAGCAGAATAGGGACTGTTACCCCTACATAGGGTCACTTGGCAGGTATGGATTGACACCTGTCCTCAAAGCCCATGATACACACTGGGGGGAGCTACTGTCCTCCCCCCTCGGCCCCCACCCCTGCGCGGTGGGTGGGGGCCATAAATCACAATGGGGGTCCTACTTTCCTCCCACCCGGACCCCATCCCTGCGCGGTGGGTGGGGGGCATAAATCACAATGGGACGGACCTACTGATAGGAGTGGAGTATTGTTCATATCAGTTTAATACCTTCCGCGTCTCCTATCAGTGGACGTGTATATGGCAGCCATTTTAGGAACCGCACACCTGGGACCCGAGCAAGGTCACCTCGTTCAAGCTGCTCTGGTTCCTTGATGAGCCAGCTGCCCGTGAGTTAACATGTCCCGTGGAGAAGCACTCTGTCCTGTAAAGCCTCACCACAAAAAAATTAAATAAATAACAGCACTCGGAGTGGTGAGTTTAGTAAATGTTCATATCAGTTTAATACCTTCCGCGTCTCCTATCAGTGGACGTGTATATGGCAGCCATTTTAGGAACCGCACACCTGGGACCCGAGCAAGGTCACCTCTTTCAACAGGCGACATGATTTGTCCCTGTAAAACTATCCTGGATATTCTCTACAATTTCTATGGATATGGCATCGATTTATGTAACAGGGAGATGGAAGAAGATGCTTGGTCGGTCCTCTTACTTGAAATTTGGGGCACTGCGCGGGCAAGCTAATGTGCCACCAGATAGGAGTGGTGAGTTTAGTATTGTTCATATCAGTTTAATACCTTCCGCGTCTCCTATCAGAGGACATGTATATGGCAGCCATTTTAGGAACCGCACACCTGGGACCCGAGCAAGGTCACCTCTTTCAACAGGCGACATGATTTGGCCCTGTAAAACTATCCTGGATATTCTCTACAATTTCTATGGATATGGCATTGATTTATGTAACAGGGAGATGGAAGAAGATGCTTGGTCGGTCCTCTTACTTGAAATTTGGGGCACTGCGCGGGCAAGCTAATGTGCCACCAGATAGGAGTGGTGAGTTTAGTATTGTTCATATCAGTTTAATACCTTCCGCGTCTCCTCTCAGAGGACATGTATATGGCAGCCATTTTAGGAACCGCACACCTGGGACCCGAGCAAGGTCACCTCTTTCAACAGGCGACATGATTTGGCCCTGTAAAACTATCCTGGATATTCTCTACAATTTCTATGGATATGGCATTGATTTATGTAACAGGGAGATGGAAGAAGATGCTTGGTCGGTCCTCTTACTTGAAATTTGGGGCACTGCGCGGGCAAGCTAATGTGCCACCAGATAGGAGTGGTGAGTTTAGTATTGTTCATATCAGTTTAATACCTTCCGCGTCTCCTCTCAGAGGACATGTATATGGCAGCCATTTTAGGAACCGCACACCTGGGACCCGAGCAAGGTCACCTCTTTCAACAGGCGACATGATTTGGCCCTGTAAAACTATCCTGGATATTCTCTACAATTTCTATGGATATGGCATTGATTTATGTAACAGGGAGATGGAAGAAGATGCTTGGTCGGTCCTCTTACTTGAAATTTGGGGCACTGCTAATGTGCCACCAGATAGGAGTGGTGAGTTTAGTATTGTTCATATCAGTTTAATACCTTCCGCGTCTCCTATCAGTGGACGTGTAAATGGCAGAGATTTTTAATTGTTGAATCACATCCCCTTTTTAGGCCAAGGTGGGAAGATGCTTAGACCACTGGTATATTGGTGCCATCTTGGAGGATTTTTTTTTGGTTTGGTTTTTGAAGCCACAGTGCTGCACCAGTGGGCCTAAAAATTAGGCATGTACACATGCCTGAAAAATTTGGTATTGTTGCAGCCGCTGCTGTAGCAGCGGCCAGAAAAATTGATGTTTGTTTCACAGGCAGAAAGTGCCCTAAAACATGGCGGCTTGAACCCCAGTTGGTGGCGGATAAGTCACGCAAGTCAAACGTCATTCAGAGCTAAAATACAGCAGCGTGTGGACCATTTTTAGCCCAAGGCAGCTCATCTCATCAGGCCTTTTTTAATCGAATGTATCGCCCAGTGTCAGTCCCTTCGGGATCCATCCCTCATTCATCTTAATAAAGGTGAGGTAATCTAGACTTTTTTGACCTAGGCGACTTCTCTTCTCAGTGACAATACCTCCTGCTGCACTGAAGGTCCTTTCTGACAGGACACTTGAAGCGGGGCAGGCCAGAAGTTCTATCGCAAATTGGGATAGCTCAGGCCACAGGTCAAGCCTGCACACCCAGTAGTCAAGGGGTTCATCGCTCCTCAGAGTGTCGATATCTGCAGTTAAGGCGAGGTAGTCTGCTACCTGTCAGTCGAGTCGCTCTCTAAAGGTGGATCCCGAAGGGCTGTGGCGATGCACAGGACTTAAAAAGGTCCGCATGTCCTCCATCAACAACACGTCTTTAAAGCGTCCTGTCCTTGCCGGCGTGGTCGTGGGAGGAGGGGGAGGAGGATGACTTCCACCTCTCCCCCTGTTAGATTCCCGTTGTGCTGTGACATCACCCTTATACGCTGTGTAAAGCATACTTTTTAATTTATTTTGCAAATGCTGCATCGTTTCCGACTTGTTGTAACTCGGTAACATTTCCGCCACTTTCTGCTTATACCGGGGGTCTAGTAGCGTGGACACCCAGTACAGGTCGTTCTCCTTCAGCCTTTTTATACGAGGGTCCCTCAACAGGCAGGACAGCATGAAAGACCCCATTTGCACAAGGTTGGATGCCGAGCTACTCATTTCCCGTTCCTCCTCCTTACTGATGTCATTGAAGGTATGTTCTTCTCCCCAGCCACGTACAACACCACGGGTACCAGATAGGTGACAACGAGCACCCTGGGATGCCTGTTGTGTTTGGTCTTGCTCCTCCTCCTCCTCCGCAAAGCTACAATCCTCCTCTGACTCCTCTTCCTCACAATCCTCTTCCAGCGTTGCCGCAGGTCCAGCAAGCGATGCTGATAAGGCTGTTTCTGGTGGTGATGGTGACCACAACTCTTCCTCTTCCTCTTCACGCTCATCTACAGCCTGATCCAGCACTCTTCGCAGGGCACGCTCCAGGAATAAAACAAATGGTATGATGTCACTGATGGTGCCTTCGTTGCGACTGACTAGGTTTGTCACCTCCTCAAAAGGACGCATGAGCCTACAGGCATTGCGCATGAGTGTCCAGTAACGTGGCAAAAAAATTCCCAGCTCCCCAGAGGCTGTCCTAGCACTCCGGTCATACAAATATTCATTAACAGCTTTTTCTTGTTGGAGCAGGCGGTCGAACATTAGGAGTGTTGAATTCCAACGTGTAGGGCTGTCGCAAATCAAGCGCCTCACTGGCATGTTGTTTCGCCGCTGGATATCGGCAAAGTGAGCCATGGCCGTGTAGGAACGCCTGAAATGGCCACACACCTTCCTGGCCTGCTTCAGGATGTCCTGTAAGCCTGTGTACTTATGCACAAAGCGTTGTACGATCAGATTACACACATGTGCCATGCACGGCACATGTGTCAACTTGCCCAACTTCAATGCCGCTATCAAATTTTTTCCGTTGTCACACACCACTTTGCCGATATCCAGTTGCTGCGGAGTCAGCCACTTTTCCACCTGTGCGTTCAGGGCGGACAGGAGTGCTTGTCCGGTGTGACTCTCTGCTTTCAAGCAAGTCAAACCCAAGACGGCGTGACACTGCCGTATCCGGGATGTGGAATAGTACCTGGGGAGCTGGGGGGGTGCCGTTGATGTGGAGCAAGACGCAGCAGCACAAGAGGACTCAGCCGAGGAGGTTATGGAAGAGGATGGAGTAGGAGGAGTAGAGGAGGTGGCAGCAGGACTGCCTGCAATTTGTGGCGGTGTCACCAACTCCTCTGCAATGCCACGCATTCCTTGATTGTCAGCCGTCAGCAGGTTTACCCAATGCGCAGTGTAGGTGATATACCTGCCCTGACCATGCTTTGCAGACCAGGTATCAGTGGTCAGATGGACCCTTGCCCCAACACTGTGTGCCAGACATGCCATGACTTCCTTTTGCACAATCGAGTACAAGTTGGGGATTGCCTTTTGTGAAAAGAAATTCCGGCCGGGTACCTTCCACTGCGGTGTCCAAATAGCTAAAAATTGTTGTCCGAGGCAGACACACAAAAGACACACAAAAAAAACAGACACACAAAAAAAATGCCACACTGCTGAGCTCTGCAATGACGGCATTCTGGTGGTGGCTGACAGAGCCGCTTGAAGGACACTGACTGGCTGCTATTAGCTTACACTATAAACCTTTTTTCTTTGTAAAAGCACGCTATAGAGACACCAGATATGATTGGCAATGTGCACTGGAACAGTTCTGCAGAGCACACACTGTAGGCCTGACACACCCGCTTGAAGACAAGTAACTGCTATTCAATCTATAACAGTGAAAAAAAAAATTTGTTTTTAAAAGCACGCTATAGAGACACCAGATATGATTGGCAATGTGCACTGGAACAGTTCTGGAGAGCACACGCTGAAGGAAGGACTGACAGAGCCGCTTGAAGGACACTGACTGGCTGCTATTAGCTTACACTAGAAACCTTTTTTCTTTGTAAAAGCATGCTATAAAGACACCAGATATGATTGGCAATGTGCACTTGAACAGTTCTGCAGAGCACACACTGTAGGCCTGACACACCCGCTTGAAGACAAGTAACTGCTATTCAATCTATAACAGTGAAAAAAAAAATTTTTTTAAAAGCACGCTATAGAGACACCAGATATGATTGGCAATGTGCACTGGAACAGTTCTGGAGAGCACACGCTGAAGGAAGGACTGATAGAGCCGCTTGAAGGACACTGACTGGCTGCTATTAGCTTACACTAGAAACCTTTTTTCTTTGTAAAAGCACGCTATAGAGACACCAGATATGATTGGCAATGTGCACTGGAACAGTTCTGCAGAGCACACACTGTAGGCCTGACTCACCCGCTTGAAGACAAGTAACTACTATTCAATCTATAACAGTGAAAAAAAAAAATTGTTTTTAAAAGCACGCTATAGAGACACCAGATATGATTGGCAATGTGCACTGGAACAGTTCTGGAGAGCACACGCTGAAGGAAGGACTGACAGAGCCGCTTGAATGACACTGACTGGCTGCTATTAGCTTACACTAGAAACCTTTTTTCTTTGTAAAAGCACGCTATAGAGACACCAGATATGATTGACAATGTGCACTTGAAAAGTTCTGCAGAGCACACACTGTAGGCCTGACACACCAGCTTGAAGACAAGTAACTGCTATTCAATCTATAACAGTGAAAATTTTTTTTTGTTTTTAATAGCACGCTATAGAGACACCAGATATGATTGGCAATGTGCACTGGAACAGTTCTGCAGAGCACACACTGTAGGCCTGACATACCCGCTTGAAGACAAGTAACTGCTATTCAATCTATAACTGTGAAGAAAAAATTTTGTTTTTAAAAGCACGCTATAAAGACACCAGATATGATTGGCAATGTGCACTGGAACAGTTCTGGAGAGCACACGCTGAAGGAAGGACTGACAGAGCCGCTTGAAGGACACTGACTGGCTGCTATTAGCTTACACTAGAAACCTTTTTTTCTTTGTAAAAGCACGCTAAAGAGACACCAAATATGATTGGCAACTGTCAAAGCACGCTGGCACAGGTCTGCAGAGCACACGCTGAAGTAGGCCTGACACCCAGACGCTTGCAGACAACTAACTGCTCTTCTATTACAGTGAAAAAAATTATTTCTTTTAAATCTAAAGCTTAAGCTATTGTAAAAACAGATATGAGTGGTGGCACTGGGCAAGAGGGCACAGTATCCACTGTGAACCTCACACAGAAGCTGGCAGGCAGGCAACTGCTCTTCTATTACAGTGGAAACAAAATTTTGGTTGTAAAAGCACGCTATAGAGACACCAGATATGAGTGGCAACTGTCAAAGTACGCTGGCAGGGTTGTGCAGGGCACACGCTGAAGGAAGGCCTGACAGAGCCGCTTGAAGGACACTGACTGGCTGCTATTAGCTTACACTGGAAACCTTTTTTCTTTGTAAAAGCACGCTAAAGAGACACCAGATATGATTGGCAACTGTCAAAGCACGCTGGCAGTGTTGTGCAGGGCACACGCTGAAGGAAGGCCTGACAGAGCCGCTTGAAGAACACTGACTGGCTGCTATTAGCTTACACTGGAAACCTTTTTTCTTTGTAAAAGCACGCTATAGAGACACCAGATATGAGTGGCAACTGTCAAAGTACGCTGGCAGGGTTGTGCAGGGCACACGCTGAAGGAAGGCCTGACAGAGCCGCTTGAAGGACACTGACTGGCTGCTATTAGCTTACACTAGAAACCTTTTTTATTTGTAAAAGCATGCTAAAGAGACACCAGATATGATTGGCAACTGTCAAAGCACGCTGGCACAGGTCTGCAGAGCACACGCTGAAGTAGGCCTGACACCCAGACGCTTGCAGACAACTAACTGCTCTTCTATTACAGTGAAAAAAAATTATTTCTTTTAAATCTAAAGCTTAACCTATTGTAAAAACAGATATGAGTGGTGGCACTGACTGTGCAAATGGGCAAGGCATCCAACCTGACACAGAAGCTGGCAGGCAGGCAACTGCTCTTCTATTACAGTGAAAACAAATTATTTCTTTTAAATCTAAAGCTTAACCTATTGTTAAAACAGATATGAGTGGTGGCACTGACTGTGCAAATGGGCAAGGCATCCAACCTGATACAGAAGCTGGCAGGCAGGCAACTGCTCTTCTATTACAGTGAAAAAAAAATATTTCTTTAAATCTAAAGCTTAACCTATTGTTAAAACAGATATGAGTGGTGGCACTGACTGTGCAAATGGCAAGGCATCCAACCTGACACAGAAGCTGGCAGGCAGGCAACTGCTCTTCTATTACAGTGAAAAAAATAATTTCTTTTAAATCTAAAGCTTAACCTATTGTAAAAACAGATATGAGTGGTGGCACTGACTGTGCAAATGGGCAAGGCATCCAACCTGACACAGAAGCTGGCAGGCAGGCAACTGCTCTTCTATTACAGTGAAAAAAAAGTATTTATTTTAAATCTAAAGCTTAACCTATTGTTAAAACAGATATGAGTGGTGGCACTGACTGTGCAAATGGGCAAGGCATCCAACCTGACACAGAAGCTGGCAGGCAGGCAACTGCTCTTCTATTACAGTGAAAAAAAATTATTTATTTTAAATCTAAAGCTTAACCTATTGTTAAAACAGATATGAGTGGTGGCACTGGGCAAGTAGGCACAGTATCCAATGTGAACCTCACACAGAAGCTGGCAGGCAGGCACCTGCAATTACATTACACAGGAAAAAAAAAAAAAAGCAGCCTGATGTTATAGCCCTAAAAAGGGCTTTTTGGGGTGCTGTCCTTACAGCAGAGATCAGATGAGTCCTTCGGGATTGTAGTGGACACTGAATACCCTAGCCTAGCTATCAATTTCCCTATCTAATCAGCAGCAGCTAAACTTTCCCTCCTCTCACTAAGCATGCAGCTTCAGAATGAATCGCAAATGGATGCTGGGAGGGAGGTTGGAGGGTGTGGAAGGGAGGGAGTGCTGCTGATTGGCTGGAATGTGTCTGCTGACCGAGAGGCACAGGGTGAAAGTTTGCCCAATGATGACGAATAGGGGGCGGATCGAACTGCGCATGTGTCCGCCCGCCGCGGCGAACGCGAACACGCTAAGTTCGCCGGGAACTGTTCGCCGGCGGACAGTTCGGTACATCACTAGTGGTGATATTTGGGAGGCAGAGTTTCCAGAGTTTCCATTAGTGTGACATCTCAGGAACAGATGTATAAGATCCTTTTTAGGTGGTACGGTATTTCCCCAAAAGTAAGACTGGATTTTATATAAATGTTCCCTCTGGAAAAACGCACTAGGGCTTATTTTCAGGGGAGGTCTTATTTTGGGGTAAACGTGTACCATAAAGCCCATAGACCAGTTCACTAGGGAATGGAATCCTGCAAATCTATGTTCGGGGAAACTTTCCCGAACACAGATTAGCTTATTTGCTAATAGAATACCGCAAATCTATGTTTGGGGAAACTTCCCCGAAAATAGATTAATTTACTCGCAAATGGAATCTTGTGAATCTATGTTCGGGGAAACTTCCCCGAGCAAAGATTAGTTTACTCGCGAATGGAATCCCGTAAATCTATGTTTGGGGAAAATTCCCCAAACATAGATTAGTGAACTAACGACTAGGGACTAGGGATTATTTTCAGCATGGGGCTTATATTAGGAGCATCAGGGGAAACAGTATATCAGCCCTATGAAACTTTTCAGTATGAGTAAAGCACCCTCTGATGATTAATGCAGACTTCTTTGGACATTATGATGCATATCTTCTCATGTGTAACTTTCAACTTAAACCTCTGGTTATTCCTTCTGTCTCACCCTTAGAAGGTCATTGGCCAAATCATGGCTGGGAACCTCTGCCCCTCCTCTCTGGGAGGTTCATGCCAAAATTGTCAAAAATCAGTTAATTGATTGTCACTGTGCATAATAATCTCCCCTCCTTTTATAAAGTCTGGAGCCCTTGGAGTGATTACACCTCTCCATCTTAGCTTAAGGTAATGTAGTGGTCTCAAATTGGTGGTGTTTTTCCTATTCCCCCCTTCTGGTCCCCTCCTTTTTCTTTCCTTCCGCATCTTACTTTTTACTTTTTTTTTCTTCTGTATTTCATATATAAAATATACATCATTAACCATGTGTTCCAGGTGGGTTTCTAAAACAACACTGTCTGCATTGTCCTCTCTTAGCCGACCTGTGTGATTTGTAGGTGAATAGGCAAGCATTCATGCCAGGCTGACCTTCTGGTAGAGTCCGTCACTGGTCCACCTCCTATTACCCCGCCCACCGACGTCCTGCTTCACAGATGTTTGGGGATATGGGTTTAGTTGATTGAAGAAAGCAAGAGATTAGCATTGGATATGTGTGTTCTTATTAATGCATCCTGTGAGTTTCCACCAGCACCACCCCCATCAGATATGTGATACTTGGGAAGTATGGCTGTTTTAGTGTTTTCTGTTGATTCTGTAGTTTGGCCCATTGTAACTGTCAGCACCATGCCAATGTTCTCTTAATCTGGCCCTGTCTCTTGCCATAACTAACCCCTAGAATGCTTATAAGCTGAATATATTATATAACAAATATATATATATATATATATATATATATATATATATATATATATATATATATATATATATATATATTACTACTATTACTTTTTTCCATCTATTGGTTACTTTTTCTCACCTGATTTGTGAACCAAATGATGGAAAAATTAACCGATAAGTATTCTGTGAAATATACTAAAAACTACAGAAATATCACATGGACCGGATTGAATCAGAAGCTCAGATCTGGGGTAAGCTACAAAAAAAGTTTAGTTGCATGGAAAGTTCTTGAGAACACAGTAGCCTCCAAAATTCTTAAATGTATAGAATATGGAATGACTTGGAATCTTCCTAGAGCTGGCTGCCTGGTTACACCGAACAATTATGGGGAAAGTCCTTGGTAGTAGAGAATACCAAGAACCTGATGGTCACTCTGGGTGAGCTCCAGAGACCATGTGTAGAAATGGAAGAAACTTGCAGAAGAACAACCTTCACTACAACACTCCACCGATCTGGCTTTTATGGCAGACTGGCTATACAGAAGCCTTTACTCATAGCAAATCTTGTGAAAGCATGCTTGGAATTTGCAAAAATGCACTTAAAAGTTGAAAAGACTGTGAGGATCAAGATGGTCTGGTTCTGATTAAATGAACAGTTTGGCCTCAATTCAAACTGCCCTGTCTGAAAGAAACCAGGCACCACTCGTCACCTGCACAATGCCATCTCAACTGTAAAGTATGATGGTGGTAGCGTGATGCTTTGGGGGTGTTTTTCAGTGGCAAAGACCAGGAGACTGGTCAGGGTCAGGGTTGAGGTAAAGATTCACCTCTCAAAAAGACAATGCGTGGCTTACGGGCAACTCTGTGAATGTCTTTGAGCGGCCCAACCAGACTTGAACTCAATCAAATATGCATTGAAAAGACCTAAAAAGGCTGACCACCAATCCAACATGACAGAGCTTGAGAGGATCTGCAGAGATGAATCCAAATCCAGTAGTGCATACCTATCTAACCCCCCAATAATTAAGTGGTCTAAATAAATAATATCTGAAAGTATCTGTAGTCCAATAAAGACTTTGCATGGTCAACTGTTAATAACAGATAAGAGAATGCTGTTATGTTACATACTAAATATTTTATATATTAGGACTGATCTGATAATGTAAAAGGTCGATATAATTCAGGAAGAGTTCATCCATTTTGTCTCTTCATTGAAATGGAGCATTCTAAACTTCTTTTTAAATGGTATTTCACCCCAGCAAGAATCATTAAGATGTATGAGAACTATGACCCTACATGTTGGAGATGTGGAAGCCACACAGGGTCCTATATACACATATGGTGGTCCTGTCCGATGGTTCGCCCTTTATGGTCTTGGGCTTTCTCTACTTTTCAAACATTGTCTCACAGATCATTAGAGCAAAACCCGGCAATAGCTCTTTTGCATTTGAATTGGAACTTCAAATCAACAAAAGATGTTTCAATTGCTACTCATTGTTTTGTGGCCGTTAAAATTTTAATTGCCAGAAATTGGAGATCGTCTATTTCTTTCCAAAAATCTCTCTTAATTAAGCAAATTAGGTTCCAGGTGACAATGGAAAAAGGTCTAATAAACAACATAGGACTTCTTTAAAAAAATAAAGAAGAATTGTTCTCTGAACTATTATCAAAGCTCTCCTAAATATAAGGCCAATTGTTCTTAGTAACGGCTTATCTGTGGGAATCGATTGGCCATGCAACTATTAGAAACAACTATATCAACTTTCGGCCACATATATATCTATATATATTTATTAGTGTCAAAGGTGATCTCGAGACATATGGTTT
Source organism: Pelobates fuscus (assembly GCF_036172605.1). NCBI lineage: Eukaryota > Metazoa > Chordata > Amphibia > Anura > Pelobatidae > Pelobates > Pelobates fuscus. The sequence goes on along the minus strand of NC_086318.1, from coordinate 324,438,278 downwards.
ATCGCAACTGGTTTGTGAGGTATTCGCTAGTCTGTGGATAGAATTTTGATACGACATAACCAGCAACTCTCTCCTGCTCTGATGGGGTGTATTTGTTTGTTCAATAATTTTTGTCTGTTTTTTGTTTTGTTAAATTCTAACAGTATTACTGCCATTGGATTTTTAATAAACATTCATTACAAAAAAAAAAAAAGAAATGGAGCATTCTAGAAATACTCTATAGCCTAAAGCATGCATGTGCTTATTCTGCCCCAGCCTACTTAAAAAAATCCCTAGTTAATCTTATGTTAGTATACTGGTTTAGTAGAATGTTGAAACTTGATTGCCACAGACACAACCTTAAATATGAGATGATAAAACAAACAACAAATTAAAAAATACACAGATCCATATACATAATGGAGTTTTAGCATTCCTATCTACTAAAACAAAGGTGCTCAAGATGATAATGTTTGTTTGTTTTTTGCATGTTCTAACCATAGACAATTGTAAAAATATAAAACAATCCTGTTACTAACACACAATATCTATTTAAAAAAGGGTTATTATGCCAAACTCTTTTTTCAGAGGTATAATTTCCCTTTAACAAGGAAATATAATATGTATTCTGTGCATAACATATTGCGGTCAAATCGAATCAGGAACAATTACTAATAAAAAAGAGAGCATCTCGCTGAAAAGAGCCAAACATTACATGAGAAAGGATGCTGACATAAGATATAATTTGAATTCAATTTGGCACTGTGAAAATCTCACAAAGCTTGAAATAACTATGATACAAAGGATTAAAGACTCAAAATTCAATTTAATGTTCCAACTCTTTCAGATGTGCTTGGCATTGAGTCAAACCTGTGCATAGTATCACAGCAGATCTGGCCCAGCACTGCTGAAAAACAAATTCATTCAAAAATAATGACCACATTTTAGAGACGAAATGTGTCATTAATGTGTCACTTAAATTTCAAATTGATTAGGAGGTTTTGATGTTTTTTTTTTTATATACAGTAGGCCATCCTTAAAAGCTTTAAACACTTTAGACATTTTGATTTCACAAATGTTAATGCACAGTGTACTGGTGCAGACTGTTTAATGCACAATGTATGGGTGCAGACTGCTCATTGCTCTTTAATATAATTATTTAAAGTTAAGGAGTTAGAACAAAACTTGCCTAGATGCTATAGCTACTAACAGTATTTAACTCAGTTTCTGCTTATTTCAGAGTTCTGAGAAGTATATGTTGTCTATAGACTATCATTAAGTAAAAAAAAATAAATAAAAAAAAAAATAAAAAAAAATATATATATATATATATATATATATATATATATATCATTTTCTTTTTAAAGTGGCATGTAAAAAGAAGGTGATCAACCAACCACAGACAGAGATTAAAGCATCATGTGTAAAATCACACAAAAAAATAAATAACCAATATATAAAATACGGTACGAAATCCCATGACACCTTATCTGTGTTCACTTGCTCGTGGAGCAAAAGCATGGACTTCAAAGTAAAGAACAGAGGAGGCAGCAGTGCATATTAAAAAATTATAGGAAAGGAGATTACAGGAGCGGTTTACATAACAAACATAGCATACACAACATACAGTTTTACATATACATACACATTTACATACAAACATAAATAATACATGCACATTCATGAACATTAAAAGTTTAATTACATTTATATTTTAATGGGAATGCTAACTATAACGTGAATGTAAGAGTCCTGAGCAGAGGGTGTAGAGTAGCTAGAATAACAAACACGGGAAGAATACCGGAGCAACTAATAAAATTGCCAATCAAGCATCAGTAAGTGACAAATACACAAAAGGGAGGGGGAAAAGTACCAAAATACTTGATGTGGAATATGAATTGTATTAAATATATACATTCATATAATTGTGTCCTGCACTTAGCCAAGCAAATATACTTCTATTATCTATAACCATTCCTTAACCTTAAAATGCTCTTCTGTATCTTTAGCTCTCTTCTATACTCACCTGCACCACCCCATCATCAGACTTCAGTGCCAAAGACCTTTTCAGAATATTTCTTAAAAACACATTATTATTATACAAAGAAACATCCCAATACAAACTTGCAATATTAAGGTGTGCTCTTAAACCCTTAGTGACCTGTTTTTACATTTTTCAGCTATGTTTTGTTTAGCTGTAATTTTCCTCTTACTTATTTACTGTATGCCCACATATTATATACCATTTGTCTCACCATTAAATGGTCTTTCCAAATATACTATTATTTTCATCATATCATATAATTTACTATAAAAAAATTATAAAATATGATTCAAACAATTAATAAAAACAAACTTTTTCGAACATTGACTCCCAAAATCTGTTACGCATCTACAACCGCCAAAAAAAACACCTGTGCTAATTAGTTTCTAAACTTTGTCCTGAGTTTAGAAATACCCAATGTTAACATGTTCTTAGCTTTTTTGGAAAGTTATAGGGCTATAAGTACAAGTAGCACTTTGCTATTTCCAAGCCATTATTTTTCAAAATTAACGCAAGTTACATTGAAACACTGATATCTGTCAGGAAGCCCTGAATAACCCTTCACATGTATATATTTTTTAAAAGAAGACAACCTAAGGTATTAAACTTGGGGTATTTTAACTCTTTTCATGCAACCATTTTACCACCAATCTATGCCAAAATAAAATAATAAAAATTGGTGATTTTTTGAAACACGTAGCAATTTAAGAATACATGTACTGAGAACTTTAAGGGTTACTGCCAAAGAACACCCCAATATGTGTTCAGCAACATATCCTGAGTACAGTGATACCCCCCATGTATAGGTGTGCCTGGTTCTCTGGAGACTAAAATACCTTTTTGGAGGTCCAACTTGGAATTTTCACAGCTGGTCATCATACACCCATGTCCTATTTGGGACATTTTTGAAGCTGGCCAATGTAATTTACCCCCATCAAACCATATATTTTAGAAAAGTAGACACATCAGGGTATTCAATATGGGGTATGTTCAGTCTTTTTTAGTAGCCATTTAGTCACACACACTGGCTAAAGTTAGCATTTA